>NC_058411.1:62700643-62795003 GCF_002201575.2 Neomonachus schauinslandi | reverse complement strand
TCTTTCTTTCTTTCTTTCTTTCTTTCTTTCTTTCTTTCTTTCTTTCTCTCTCTCTTTCTTTCTGAGTGTTGGGAAGGTCAAAAGAGGTTATTTTTTACTCTATGGTTTGAAGCCTCTAAGCATGGTAGTGACCATAATAAAACTTATATAGAAACCATCTGCACCTGGAGAAGCTTTGACATTTGGGAAGCATTCAAACTGCTTTGGAGGAGACAAAAATGGCTTTCTTTGGGGATTTATTTGAAATCATATGATCAGGGATACAGGACTAGATCTCTGTGGACTAGATGTAGACATTTTTATCCTGCTTCTGTGGTAAAGGTAAGCTTTCACTTTAAAACCCTGGTTACTTCTTAGAGGCCCAAGATAATACATAGAAGTAGATATAAATTGCAGATAGAGAAAAGTATCCCCTTTTCTTTAAGTTAGCTGCTGAATGTGTAGGTTGTTTAGAATGATGGAGGTAGCAAATACGGTCTTCTGTGCTAAACAAGGTTAAAAATAACTGTCAAGAAAAGGATAGAAGAGAATGGGACTAACGCCAACAATACAGTAAGCACAGGGTACTTCATTAAGTTGGAGATATTTCTTGCTTCTGATCTCTGTTGGTTAGATAAAGAGTCCAAGTTGCTTTGATGGGCAGGCAAGTATTTGACCATTGTGGGAGGCTGCTGATACAGAGAATCAGAAGTCTCTGAGTAGTCTGTTTGCTTTCTATCATATGTCTCCGCCCTCGTGCCACCCCCTTCATGTGCACAGGGACTATCACTGCTAGGTTTCCAAGGCCTGGGACATACTTGCACATGGTAGATGTTTGATGGATATTTGGTAAATGAGTGAGTACATGCTTTATTTCATAAATTTTGTTTTATTCTGGCATTTAGTTTAGAGTTATATCTATATTCATTATCGGTGTTCATGTTCCCACAAAATAGCTTTGAGTACTGTTACATTTCCATAAGAATATTCACCTTCATGAGACCATGATGAAACCTTCTGACCTTTCTTTTTGTCTGATAGAGACAATGCTTCCAAGTTCTAAAACATGATGTGAAGTACCCTGTGGTATACTCTTTTCTTTAAAAGTTATTTCTTAGGGAAATTCTATATGAAGTATTAGATAAAGTGGGTTCTAAAAATGTGGGCTAGGTTCTGATACTGAGAATTAGAAGCTCTGATTGAATCACCACGTTATAGAATTTTCTTCATTGGTCACTTTGGAAATAGCTTATATAAGAGATGTCACTTAATCATACATGCACCGCTATGCTCCTTATTGTTCAATTTATATTTGTTTGTGTGATGATTTGATTACTATTAGTCTTCTCCAGTGGTCTGCAGAAAGCAGCCACATAGCCAATTTCTGCTCACCTTTGCATTCCTAAAGTCCCACGTGGTACCTAGGATTTAATAGGTACTTCGTAGTATTTGTTAAATAAGTGAACTTCCTCTATGTGATGCTCTATAGTAGTCAATATTAGATATTCAGAAGTGAATAAGATCCCTTCCCCCTTTTGAAAAAGCATAGCTAGAAAGATAATACAAATGTACAAATAACTATAGACTAGGTAATATTCACAGGTAATTACTGCCTTCCCTCTTATAGTTAACACTGACAAAAATATGGAAAACCTTCCCATTATATTCAGAAAAATTCAGGTAAGTGTATAAATGTCAAACAGACTTCTCTATTACCCCTAACTAGGTAAATAATGAATATATTTGTCTCTTTTTTAAAAGTTGCAAGAAAGCAAGAGATCTTGTATTAAATTCCCAAAAACATCTTTCTCCCTTATCAAGATTTTGAAATTGCATAATTATTTGACATTACACTTGTTCTTCATATATTTAAATTCTTCGCCCAGACTTACTTTGTGTGTTTATGTGTGTGTGTTACCTGTAAAATTGATCTCTGTCCGTACTTTTCAAGCTTTAATTCTAATTTTCATTTGATTTGTATGTTGTTTTTTTTCCCCTAGTCTCCTCTCTTCTTTCTTTGTGAGCCAAAGAAACTTCAACTTTCTTCCTTTTACACCTTTCATTGACTCAGGCCCATTTCTTGACTGACAATACTACCCATTTGTATTACCTTAAGTCATGCCATCTGCCAAAATAGCATTCCAAATTTATTATGTATTTATTGTAGAGAACCAGGATTTTAATTACTTTAACAGTTTAAATATCACTTCCTACAATAGATGAAAATTAAAATGTGTAAGACAGTCCATACTAACAACAATAATCCCTACCAATAATCTATAAATCCACTCAGAACAGTGTTTCCTGATTTTTGGTGAAAAGACCATAACTCCCTGATGAAGGCTGTAGGCCTTCTTCCGCTTAAAATAATACATCGGCAGACTTCCACTTTCAGCCAAGATAAAGTAAGGGACCAGATTTACCCTCATATATGAAACAACTAAAAAACTGGACAATATTACAATTTTTAACCTTGAATATGAGGCAATGAAGAGATGTGAAATGAATGAAGTGATTCGATGGTTACCCACATTTCTGTCTAGTGTTTCCAGGGCACAGTGTACAGAAAGGAAGTCTATGAAGAACCTGGCAGTCTCGCTGAGTGGAAGACACAGGTCTGGGAGTCTGAGGAGGCCAAGGCAGCTAAAGTTGCTATAGGACAGAGTACTAGAGAGGAGGGAGCTACAGAGAGAGCATCTGCAGAGGGATCTTCTCAGGTCTTAAGCAGAAGGAACCATCCAAAAAAATTACAGGGAACAATTCCTGGAGCTCACACATAGCTGGCAATAGTTCCTTTTCCCATCAGCCTCAGGAGAAACCCTCATAGTCACAGGGCATGTGCCAGAGTATTAAGAATGATTTGCCTTAGTAATGGAGTAAAATTAAGACTAAATGAATGCCATTCTAGTCTTGCCCCAAAACTGTAAAAGCAAGAACTGAAAGAATCAAACTCTTTCAGGGCACCTGGGTAGCTCAGTTGGTTCAGCGTCTGACTCTTGATTTTGGCTCAGGTCATGATCTCAGGATCATAAGATCGAGCCCTGCCTCAGGCTCCATACTAGGGAATCTGCTTGAGATTCTCTATGTCCTTCTCCCTCTGCCCTCTTCCTCTTCCCCCCACTCCCTCTCTCTCTCAAATAAATAAATACACCTTAAAAAAAAAAAAAAGGAATGAAACTCTTTCAAAGTCATTAAACTGCATCCTGATACAAAACTCAAAAACACTTATAGGCATACAAGTACCCAGGATCCAACAGGTAAAATTTTTATTATCTAACATCTAGTCAAAAGCAATTAGCATGCAAAAAAGAAGTAAAATTATATTTTATATATAAAATATATTTATGTATTATATATAAAATATATAAGAAGGAAGAAAAAATAACATCACTTAAAAATAGACTTTGAGGGCACCTGGGTGGCTCAGTTGGTTAAGCGACTGCCTTCGGCTCAGGTCATGATCCTGGAGTCCCGGAATCGGGTCCCACATCAGGCTCTCTGCTCAGCAGGGAGTCTGCTTCTCCCTCTGACCCTCCTCCCTCTCATGCTGTCTGTCTCTCATTCTCTCTCTCGCAAATAAATAAAATCTTAAAAAAAAAAATTAAAAAAAAAATAGATTTTGAAAAGATAAAATATATATTGTGACTCTCTAAAAACAGGAGAAACTATAATTAATAGTCCAACAAGGGAAGCAAGATGAAATCATTAAAAACCCATATACACAATGCAGGAAAAGAGGAAAAATGGGAATAAAGAACAGGTGTTACAAAGAGAAACAAGCAAGATGGAAGATTAAACCAACCACATCAGTAATTCTATTAAATATAAATGGACTAAAAACCCCAATTAAAATGCAGTAATTGTCAGATTGGATTAAAATAAAAAAGCAAGATTGAACTATATGTTGCCTATAATAAACCCACCTTAAGTATAAAAACAAAATAGGTTAAAAGTATGGAAAAATATACATTAAGCTAACACAATTGTTAATATTTAACAAATTAGATTTCAGAGCAAAGATATTACAAGATACAAAGAAAGACATTTTTTAATGATAAAGATGCTAATTAATCAAGAGGACACACCACTACTGAATATTATGTTCTAATAACAGACTTTACACAAGTCAAAAATTGATACAAATGGAAGAAGATAGGAATACAGAGTTTTGGACAGAGATTCCAACAGCTTTCCCCAATAATTGATAGTGCATGCAGACAGAAAATCAGTAAGAATATAAAAACCATAAACACTCCATAAACCAACTTGTTCCGACATTTAAAACAACCCATCCCACAACAAAAGAATATAGATTCTTTTCAAATGTACACAGAGCATCTACCAAAAATGACTCTTTTGTGAGCCACACAATAAGTCTTAAATTTAAAAGGGTTCATATCATACAAAGTATGCTCTCTGATTATAATGGACTTAGTTTAGAAATAAATAAAAGACATATATTGATAAAATCCTCAAATATATGGAAACTAAATAGCACACTTATATACAATTCGTGGAACAAAGAAGAAATGAAAAAGGGAAACTATAAAGTGTTTTGTACTGAATAGAAATAGAAAACAATATTAAAATTTGTGCCACAAAAATTTGCCATTAAAATAATGATCTTACATGTATCATATGATCTCACTGATATGAGGAATTCTTAATCGCAGGAAACAAACTGAGGGTTGCTGGAGTGGGGGGTGGGGTGGGAGGGATGGGGTGACTGGGTGATAGACACTGGGGAGGGTATGTGCTCTGGTAAGTGCTGTGAATTGTGCAAGACTGTTGAATCTGAGATCTGTACCTCTGAAACAAATAATGCAATATATATTAAGAAAAAAAAAAAGAAGAAGAAGAAGAAGGTAGCAGGAGGGGAAGAATGAAGCGGGGGAAATCGGAGGGGTAGATGAACCATGAGAGATGATGGACTCTGAAAAACAAACTGAGGGTTCTAGAGGGGAGGGGGGTGGGAGGATGGGTTAGCCTGGTGGTGGGTATTGAGGAGGGCACATTCTGCATGGAGCACTGGGTGTTATGCACAAACAATGAATCATGGAACACTACATCTAAAACTAATGATGTAATGTATGGGGATTAACATAAGAATAAAAAAAATAATGATCTTAGCTTTCATCTTATACAACTAGAAAAAGAAGAGCAAATTAAATACAAAGTATGTAGAAGAAAGGAAATAAAGATTGGAGCAGAAGTCACTGAAATTGAAAACAGAAAAATAATAGAGAAAAAATCAATAAAACAAAAAGCTGTCTTATTGAGAAGAGAGCTCTATCAAGACTGATCATGAAGAAAGGAAAAAAGAAACAAATTATGAACATCAGGAATACCAAATAGACATAACTACATATCCTACTAATATTAAAAGAATATGAAGGGAATATGAATAATTTTATGCCATTAAATTCAACTGTTTAGATAAAAAAGAGAAAAACTTGAAAGTTCCAAGCTACCAACATTTATTTGAGAAGAAATACACAACCTGAATAGCTCCATATCTGCTAAATAAATTGAACATCAGTCAAAAACCTCCCTACAAGAAAAATCTAGGCCTAAATGGCTTTATGGGTGAATACTTCCTAATAGGGAAGAAATAGTACTAATTTTATGCAAAATTTTCCAGAAAAATTTAATAAGAATACTTCCCAATTCATTTTCTGAGACAGTATTACCCAGACAAAGACATTATAAGAAAACATTAAAAGAAAAAAAATAGTACTAATTTTATGCAAAATTTTCCAGAAAAATTTAATAAGAATACTTCCCAATTCATTTTCTGAGACAGTATTACCCAGACAAAGACATTATAAGAAAAGACAAAGACCAATATCCCTCATAAATAGAGATAGAGATTCTTAACAAAATTTTATCAAAGGAAATCAGCAATTTATAAAATAGATAATACATCATGACAGTGTGAGGTTTAGAAATGCCAAATTTGTTTAACATTTGAAAAAATTCAGTGTAACTCACCATATTTATGGATTAAGAAAGGAAAACTCTTAAGATTATAACAGTGGTTGCAGAAAAAGCATTTATCAGATCTAACATCTTTTCTTATAAAAACTCAGAACCTAAGAATAAAGTAGAAACTTTCTCAGTTTAATAAAGGGCATATGCAAATAATCTAGAGCTAACATATTTAATGGTAAAAGACTGAATGCTTTTCTTCTATTATCAGGTACAAGGCAAGAGTGTCCATTTTCACCACTTCTATTCAACATTGCACTGGAAGTTTTAGCCAGTGCAATAAAGCAAGAAAAAAAAAATTAAAGACATGCCACTTGGAAGTTAAGGAGCCAAATTATCTTTACTCACAGATTCCATGATCATCTATGTAGAAAATGCTATAGAATCTCCAAAAAAAGATCCTAGGCCTAGTAAAGGACTTTAACAGACTATAGAATACAAGACCAATATACAAACATCAATTGTATTTTTATGTACTGTCAATGAACAACCAGAAATTGAAATTAAAAAACAGTATCATTTATAATAGCAGCAAAAACATGAAATACTTAGGGATATATCTAACAAAATACATGAAGACCTATACTCAGAAAACTACAAAATATTCCTGACAGAAATTAAATAACTAAATGAATGTTGAACTATACTGTGTTCATGGATCAGAAGGCACAATATTGTTAAGAAATCAATTCGCCCCAGATTTATCTATAGGGTCAATGTAATTAAATGCAAATTTTAGTAATGTTTTGGTAGAAATTTATAAGCTGATGCCTAAAATTCATATAGAAATGCAAAAGCACTAGAAGAGCCAAAACAATTTTTTAAAAGATGACTAAAGTTGAAGGACCTACACAGCCTGACTTCAAGACTTATAATAAAGCTATGGTAGTCAGGAGAGTACGGCATTAATGTCAAGGCCAAGAAATAGATCAATGGAATAGGATAGATATTTCAGAAATAGAGATGCACATAAATGGTCAATTGACTTTTGACAAAGGTGCAAAGGCAATTACAAGGGTAATATCTCAACAAATGATTCTGGGACAATTGAATATATGCACAAATATGAAATTGAATTCTGCATTGCACCATACTCAAAAAATGAATTCAAAGTGGATCGTACACCGAACTGTAAAATGTAAAAAAAAAAAAAGGGAAAAAATTATAGGGTAAAATCTTTGTTACCACTGGAGGAATTATGAAGGGTAAGAGGAAGCTTTTGGGGATGATAAATATAGTCATTATCTTAATTGTAGTGATAGTTTTGTGGGTGTATTCAAATGTCAAAATGTATAAAATGGTACATTTTAAGCATGCAGTTATTTTATGTCAATTATATCTCAATAAAACTTTAAAAAATACATGGGCATATACAGAATTTTACATGTAATTACAAATGCGTTGATAGATTACCTGGAAGCCTGACAGTGAGTATCCTTGCTTTGAAGTAAGTAAAAAAAAAGGGGGGGGGGCGCATTACTTTTCTGAAGGACCAAATAACAACAACAAGAATAATAATAATAGCTAACATAATAACACTTAATAGGTATCAGGGCCTTTTCTGTTACATGTTAAGTCATTTAAGACCTTTTTAAAGATTTATTTATTTAGAGAGAGAGCATGCACATGAGCACAGGCAGGGAGGGACAGAGGGAAAAAGAGAATCCTAACTGGACTCCATGCTGAGCATGAGCCTGACCTGAGGCTTGATCTCAAGATCCTGAGATCAGTCATTTAAGGCTTTTATTTATTTATTTATTTTTAAGATTTTTTATTTCTTTATTTGACAGAGAAAGAGAGAGCACAAGTAGGCAGAGCAGCAGGCAGAGGGAGAAGAAGGCTCTCCACTGAGCAGAGAGCCCGATGTGGGGCTTGATCCCAGGACCCTGGGATCATTACCCAAGCTGAAGGCAGATGCTTAACAGACTGAACCACCCAAGCACCCCCACTTAAGACTTTTAATAACCATAAGATATATGTACTATTATCTTCTCAGTTTTGCAGAAGAAAAAATTGAGGCAAAGGAAGTTTCAGCGACTTTTCCAAAGTTACCTAGCTAGTTTGTAACTGATCTGACACTCAGACCTATGCATTTTGGCTCCAGAGTCAGTGTCCTGAATCCGCATTCTAAATTCTCTCCTTCAGATGAAGCCTTTTTTAATGATATGAATGTTGCATATGCATCCACTATTGCTTTAATTAAGTAAATTAGCAGGAGTTTTATAAATATAAATCAAGCCTATTGGATTTTGAAATTAGGTCATCCCACTTTTCCCATACATTGTAGGAAATTGTGGATCAAATTTCTTCATTATCACAGGTGATATATGAAAAAGTTGTTTTTTTTTTTTTAATTTTATTTACTTATGAGAGAGAGACAGAGAGGGAGCTTATGAGTCCTGGAGAGGAGCAAAGGGAAGAACAGACTCTCCGCTGAACAGGGAGCCTGGGCACGGGACTAGATCCCAGGACCCCAGGATCATGACCTGAGCCGAAGGCAGATGTTTAACCAATTGAGCCACCCAGGTACCCCTGAAGAACTTTTAATTGCCAAAAATTAACTGTATCTAACTGGTCTAGGAAAGGCAGTAATATTTTATGGAGAACCTTAAAAAAGAGAACTAAGCAAGCATTTTCCCTTTCAAAATACTAGGAAAAAAATAAAGAAGAGAGAATTTGGGCTTCCATGTGAGTTAGTTGACCACTGATATTTCATTGATACTTATTCAAACATTTGCTATAAGTACTTGAGGGTACATGCTTCAAAGAAACTCCTGACTTACATGAAATTTGTAGTAAGAAGGCCAGTTTTCCAGTGGTGTATGGTAACTGATCTGGCATTCAAACCTAGGTATTTTGGCTCCAGAGTCAATGTCATATTTCTTTTTTCAAATGTCATCTCAATAAACCTTTACCAGACAGGTTCAGTCTAATATAGACCAGTTCCTTCAGGGGAACCCAATGTTGCTAAAACAAGGTGTCGTACATTGTGAGGAAATGTGTTTCTCAGTTTATTTTATTTTCTCATGTTAATTTTTTTTATAGTCTGTCAAATATCCCTCTAAAAAGCTAAGTGGTATAAGTGTCAGTCACTAAAAGGATGGGGCTGTTATGTTATGTGCTAGCAATATGGAACCTTGTCTTAGTCACCGAGTTACCATTTCTCATCCATTGTCTCATTTAATCTTTGTAACAACTGTAGATGAAGAAACTAACTTTTTGAAAGATGAAGTAAATTACCCAAGGTCATAGAACTAGTAAGCGGAGGAAAAAGATCTGGATCCATGCATACATGACTCCAGGACTTTAAGCTCTTTCACAGCTCTTAAAAGGTTTATTGATATAATATCTTGCCTCACCTTCCCCCTACTTCCTGGAATTCTTTTTTGAATTGAATACAAGAAGAATCATATAAACAAATGACAACACAGTAATTTCTGCTAATATACTATTTTTTATTAGTTGGTCAGTCTTAAGAATTTTTGAATGATATGTTAGAGATCTAAAGACTCAAGCTAAGTTTGGTTTAGTTAGAGCATTCCATTTGAAAGTAAACCCAGTGCTTCCCTGCATTCTTATCCTTTGGCTCTTATGTAAAGAAAGAGTTGGATTCACTGGAAGGAATACATGGATAGAGTTAAGTATTGGGATTATATGGAAAAAATAAACAATGAAAAATCACTGAATAAAAAAAGAAAAAACTTGAGAGGAAAATAGTTTCTTTTGAAAAATTGAAAAGTTTGAATAATAAAGTTTAGATTTCAGCATGTATTTTTATGAATGAAATGCTTTGGATAAAGTCACCATACATCATCATTCCATATTTTTTACTCTGAAAGTATTTCTAAAAGTAATAGGATAAATTCTTTGTAAAACTTTCTTGAGTTTGCTGTTGAATCCAAAGACAAAAATAAAGGGGAAAATGACCTAACAGTTAATATATGCATGACTTTAGATGGAAAAGGACTTCAAAAGTGTTGCAAATACAAGGCTTTCTGGGTGTTGATTTGGAAATCAAGTCTGGGATTCTGCCATAAATATCCCTGCTCTGACAGTCTTTAAAAGCTGTAGTAATTAAAACAGTGTGGTACTGTCACAAAAGAAGACACATAGATCAATAGAATAGAATAGAAAGCCCAGAAATAAACCCATGATTATATGGTCAATTAATCTTTGACAAAGGGGACAAGAATGTGCAATGGGAAAAAGACAGTTTCTTCAACATTTGGTGTTGGGAAAACTGGATAGCTACATGCAGAAGAATGAAACTGGACCACTTTTTTACACCATACCCAAAAACCAACTCAAAATGAATTAAGGACCTAAGTGAAACCATAATAATCCTAGAAGAGACCACAGGCAGTAATTTCTCTGACAGTGGCTGAAACAATATTTTTCAAGATGTATCTCCTGAGACAAGGGAAACAAAAGCAAAAATAACTATTGGGATTTCATCAAAATAAAAAGCTTCTGCACAGCAAAGGGAACAACCAACAAAACTAAGAGATAACCTATTGAATGGGAGAAGATATTTGTAAATTACATATCCAATGAGGGATTAGTATCCAAAATATATAAAGAATTTACACAACTCAACACCAAAAAAAAATCTGGTTTTATAATGGGTAGAAGATATGAATAGACATTTTTCCGAAGAAGACATCCATATGGGGTGCCTGGGTGGCTCAGTTGGTTAAGCGACTGCCTTCAGCTTAGGTCATGATCCTGGAGTCCCGGGATCGAATCCCACATTGGGCTCCCTGATCAGCAGGGAGGGTCTGCTTCTCCCTCTGATCCTCTTCCCTCTCATGCTCTCTGTCTCTCATTCTCTCTCTCTCAAATAAATAAATAAAATCTTTAAAAAAAAAAAAGAAGAAGACATCCATATGGCCAACAGACACATGATAAGATGCTCAACATCACTTAGCATCAGGGAAATGAAAATCAAAACCAAACTGAGATACCACCTCATACCTGTCAGAATGGCTAAAATCAAAAACTCAAGAAACAGTAGGTTTTGGCAAGGTTGTGGAGAAAAAGGAACCCTCTTGCACTATTGGTGGAAATATAAACTGGTGCAGCCACTGGGAAAGACAGTATGGAAGTTCCTCAAAAAATCAAAAATAGAACTACCCTATGATCTAACAATCACACTACTGGGTATTTACCCAAAGAATACCAAAAAAAAAAAAAAAAAAAAAAAAACTAATTCAAAGGGATATATGCCCCCTTATGTTTATTGCAACGTTATTTACAATAGCCAAATTATGGAAGCAGACTAAGTGTCAATCAAGAGATGAATGGATAGGGATGCCTGGGTTGCTCAGTGGTTGAGCATCTGCCTTTGGCTCAGGTCATGATCCCAGGTTCCTGGGATCGAGTCCCACGTTGGGCTCCCTGCTCAGTGGGGAGCCTGCTTCTCCCTCTGCCACTCCCCTTGCACACACAACTCACAAAGGAGATTCCCTTTGAGCACCGGCGTCTGGTGATCAGTCGAGGATTGTGCTTCTGATCTCTATGGGACATTGACACAAGGTCACTCCTTCAAGATTGAGAGAGGTAGCTGATTTGCCTAATACATAGAAACAAACACAGAGAGTCAGACAAAATGAGGAGACAGAGGAATATATTTCAAATGAAAGAATAATGCAAAACCTCAGAAAAAGAACTTGATGAAATAGAGCTAAGTAGTCTACCTAATAAATAGTTCAAAGTAATGGTCATAAGGATGCTCATCCAACTCAGGAAAAGAATGGATGAACACAGGGTGCCTGGGTGGCTCAGTCATTAAGCAGCTGCCTTCAGCTCAGGTCATGATCCCAGAGTCCTGGGACTGAGTCCCACATCGGGCTCCCTGCTCAGTGGGAAGCCTGCTTCTCCCTCTCCCACTCCCCCTGCTTGTGTTCCTGCTCTCACTTTCTCTGTCTCTGTCAAATAAATAAATAAAATCTTTAAAAAATAAAAAGAATGGATGAACACAGTGAGAAGTTCAACAAAGAGATAGAAAGTATAAGAAAGTACCAATTAAAGATGAAGACTACAGGGGCGCCTGGGTGGCTCAGTCGTTAAGCGTCTGCCTTCGGCTCACGTCATGATCTCAGGGTCCTGGGATCGAGCCCCACATCAGGCTCCCTGCTCAGCAGGAAGCCTGCTTCTCCCTCTCCCACTCCCCCTGCTTGTGTTCCCTCTCTCGCTATGTCTCTGTCAAATAAATAAATAAAATCTTTAAAAAAAAAAAGATGAAGACTACAATAACTAAAATGAAAAATGCACTAGAGGGAATCAACAACAGATTAGATGATACAGAAGAACAGATCAGTGACTTAGAAAACAAAGTAATAGAAATCACAGAGTCAAAACAACAAAAAGGAAAAAGAATTTTTAAAAATGAGAATAGTTTAAGGGACCTCTAGGACAGCATCAAGTATACTAACATTAGCATTATAGGGGTCCAAGAAGGAGAAGAGAAAGAGAAAGGGGATGAAAACTTCCCTAACCTAGGAAACAGATATCCAGGTTCAGGTACCACACAGAGTCTCAAGCAAGAGGAACCCAAAGAGATCTAGGTCAAGACACATTATAATTAAAATGTCAAATGTTAAAAATAAAAGAAAAGAATCTTTAAAGCAGCAAGAGAAAAACAAATAGATAAAAGGGAACCCTCATAAGGCCATCAGCTGGTTTTTCAACAGAAATTTTGCAGTCCAGAAGAAAGTGACCTGGTATATTCAGAGTGATGAAAGGGAAAAACTTATACTACAGACTATTCTACCTGGCAAAGTTATCATTCAGAATTGAAGGAGTAATAAAGAGTTTCCTACCCAAGCAAAAAGTAAAGGAGTTTGTCACCATTTAACCAGCCTTACAAGAAATGTTAAAGGGACCCTTTTTTTTTTTTTCTTTTTTTTTTTTTAGGATTTACTTATTAAGAGAGCATGCACAAGCAGGGGGAAGGACAGAGGAAGAGGGAAAGTATCTCAAACAGACTCCCCACTGAGCATGGAATCTGACACAGGGCTTGATCTCACAACCCTGAGATCATGACATGAGCTGAAACCACAAATCATACACTCAACCAACTGAGCCATCCAGGTACACCTAAAGGGACTTCTTTAAGCAAAAAGAAAAGGCCATAACTGAAAGACAAAATTCTCACTGGTCAAGGCAATTATATAATAAAGGTAGTGGATCAACCACTTACAAAACTAATGTGAAGGTTAAAAGACAAAAGTAAAATCAACTTTATAATAATTAGTCATTTTTGTAATACACAAAATAAAAATATGTGAAGTATGATGACAAAAACATAAAACATGGGGAGGGGTTGAGTAAAAGTATAGTATTTTAGAGTGTGTTCGGATTTAAGCAACCATCAGCCTAAAATATACTGCTATATATACAGGTTGTTATATATGAACTACATGGTAACCACAAACCAAAAACCTATAATAGATCCCCAGAAACAAGGTGAAAGGAATCCAAACGTAACACTAAAGAAAAGCACCAAACCACAAGGGAAGAAAAGCAACAGAAGATAAAAGGAATAAAGAAGGGGCGCCTGGGTGGCTCAGTCGTTAAGCGTCTGCCTTCGGCTCGGGTCATGATCCCAGGGTCCTGGGATCGAGTCCCACATCGGGCTCCCTGCTCTGCGGGGAGCCTGCTTCTCCCTCTCCCACTCCCCCTGCTTGTGTTCCTGCTCTCTCTGTGTCTTTCTCTGTCAAAAAAATAAATAAAATCTTTAAAAAAAAAAAAAAGGAATAAAGAAGAACTACAAAAACAGTCAGAAAACGATTAACAAATGGCAGTAAGTACAAACCTATCAATAATTATTTTAATGTAAATGGACTAAATTCTCCAATCAAAAGGCATAGGGAGACTGAATGGATTAAAAAAAAAAAGCAAAACCCATCTAGATGTTGCCTACAAGAGACTTATTTCTTATCTAAAGATACACAAAGACCACAAATGAAGGTATGGAAAAAGATATTCTGTGCAAATAGAAATAAAAAGAAAGCTAGGGTAACAATACTTATATTAAACAATAGACTTTAAAACAAAGACCATAGTAAAAGATAAAGGCCATCACATAATGGTAAATGGGTCAATCCAACAAGAGGATATAACATTTGTAAATATTTATGCACTCAACGTAGGAGCACCTAAACATATAAAGCAACTATTAACAGACATAAAGGGAGAAATTGACAGCAATACAATAATAGTGGGGGACTTTAATACCTCACTTACATCAATGGATAGATCACTTAGGTAGAAAATCAACAAGGAAACATTGGCTTTAAGTGACACATTAGACGAGATAGACTTAATAGATACACACAGAACATTGTATCTAAAAACAGGAGAATATATTCTTTTAAGGTGCACATGGAACATTCTCCAGGATAGACCACTTGTTAGGGCACAAAACAAGTCTCAATAAATTTAAGAAGATTAAAATCATATCAAGCATCTTTTCTGACCACAATGCTATGAAAGTAGAAATCAATTACAAGAAGAAAACCACAAAGCAAAAACAAACACATGGAGACTAAACAACATACTATTAAATAATCAATAGGTCAATGAAGAAATAAAAGAGGAAATCAAAAAATACCCTGAGACAAATGAAAATGGAAACACAGTACTCCAAAATCTATGAAACATAGCAAAAGCTGTTCTAAGAGGGAAGTTCATAGCAATATAGGCTTACCTAAAATATCAAGAAGTTTTTCAAATAAACAATCTAACTTTACACCTAAAGAAATTAGTAAAAGTAAAAACAAAACCCAAAATTAATAGAGAGAAAAGAGTACAGATTAGAATGGAAATAAATGAAATAGAGAAATGATCCAAAAAAAGAAAGGATCAGTAAACCAAGAGCTGGTTCTTTGAAAAGATAAACAAAATTGATAAACCTATAACCAGACTCATCAAGGTAAAAAGAGAGAGGCCCAAAATAAATAAAAAATGAAGGAGGAAAAGTTCAACCACAGAAATACAAAGGATCTTAGGAGACTACTACCGACAATTATACACTAACAAAGTAAACCTAGAAGAAATGGATAAATTCCTCAAAACATACAATCTTCTAAGACTGAATCATGAAGAAATAGAAAATCTGAATAGACCAATTACTAGCAAGCAGATTGAATCAGTAATCAAAAAACTCCCAACAAAAAAAAAGTCCAGGCTTCACAGGGGAATTCTACCAAACATTTAAAGAAGTGTTATTATCTATACTTCTCAAATAGTTCCAAAAAAATTGAAGAGGAAGGAATGTTTCCAAACTCATTTACGGTGGCCAGCATCACCCTGATACAAAAAACAGACAAAGATGCTACAAAAAAAAGAAAGAAAAAGAAATTACCAGCCAATATCCTTGATGAACAGATGCAAAAATCCTCAATAAAATATTAGCAAACTGAATTCAACAGTGCATTAAATGGATCATAAATCATGATCAAATGGGATTTATTCCATGGGTGCAAGGATGATTTAACATCTGCAAATTAATCAATGTGACATACCACATTAACACAATGAAGGGAAGAAAATCATATGATAATATCAATAGATGCAGAAAAAGCATTTGACAAAATTCAACATCCATTTATGATAAAAAGTCTCAACAAAGTAAGTATAGAGAGAACATAACTCAACCTGATAAATGCCATAAATGAGAAACCCGCAGGTACCATCATAGTCTTTTCCTCAGGAAAGATAGGAACAAAGAAGAATGCCCATTCTCAGCACTGTTATTGAACAATGTATTGGAATTGCCACCACAGTTAGGCAAGAAAAAGAAAGAAAAGGCATCCAAGTTGGAAAGGAAGTAGTAAAACTGTCACTATTTGCAGATGGCATAATACTATCTATAGAAAATCCTAACAATTACTCCAAAAAACTATTAGAACTAATAAATGATTTCAGTAAAATTGCAGGATACAAAATTCATTTTCAGAAATCTGTTAGGTTCCTTTGCACTAATAAACTACCAGAAAGATAAATTAAGAAAACTATGCCACTTAGAAGTACATCAAAAAGTATAAAATATCTAGAAATAAATTTAATGAAGGAGATGAAAGACCTTTACTGTGAACAATTTAAGACATTGGTGAAAGAAATCGAAAATGACACACATAAATGGAAAAATTACTGTGTTTATGAATTTGAAGAATTAATATTGTTAAAATGCCCATACTGTCCAAAGCAATGAAAAGATCTGTAATCTCCTATCAAAATCTCAATGGCATTTTTCACAGAACTAGAACAAATAATCCTAAAATTTGTATGGAACCACAAAAGACCCTGAAGAGTCAAAGCTGTCTTGAGAAAGAAGAACAAAGCTGGCAGTATCATCCTCCTGGATTTCAAACTATACTCCAAAACAATAGTAATCAAAACAGTATGGAACTGGCACAAAAACAGACACAGATCAATGGAACATACCAAAGAACCCAGAAATAAACCCACACTTAAATGGTCAATTAATTTACAACAAAAGAGGCAAGAACATACAATGGGAAAATACACTCTCTTCAATAAATGATGCTGGGAAAACTGGACCACTACATGCAAAACAATGAAATTGGAGCATTTTCTTATATACAAAAAAAAAAAAAAACAAAAAAAAAACCTCAGAATGGATTAAAGTCCTAAATGTGAGACCTGAAACCATGAAACTCCTAGAAGAAAACATAGGCGGTCTGGGTGGCTCAGTTGGTTAAGCGACTGCCTTCGGCTCAGGTCATGATCCCAGGGTCCTGGGATTGAGTCCCGCATCGGGCTCCCTGCTCTGCGGGGAGCCTGCTTCTCCCTCTCCCACTCCCCTTGCTTGTGTTCCCTCTCTCGCTGTGTCCCTCCGTCAAATAAATAAATAAAATCTAAAAAAAAAAAAAGAAAAGAAAACATAGGCGGTAAGTAATCTATTATCAAATAGCTATTGGCTATTTCAGTCTTAGTGATATTTTCTTACCTCTATCTCCTCAGGCACATACAACAAAAGCCATAAAACAAATATGGCTACATCAAATTAAAGAGCTTTTTTGCACAGTGAAGGAAACCATCAACAGAACAAAAAGGCAATCTGCTGGATGGGAGAAGACATATCTGATAAGAGGTTAACATGCAAAATAGTTATATAAAGAACTCACACAATTCAATATTGAAAAAAATCCAGTTAAAAATGGGTAGAAGAACTAAGTAGACATTTTCTAAAGAAGACATACAGATGGCCAAGAGGCACATGACAAGATGTTCAACATCACTAATCATCAGGGAAATGCAAATCAAAACCATAATGGATATCACCTCACACCTGTCTGAATGACTATTATCAAAAAAACAAGAAATAAATGTTAGCAAGGATGTGGAGAAAAGGGAACCCTCATGCACTGTTGGTCAGAATTTAAACTGGTACAGTCACTATGAAAATCAGTATGGAGTTTCCTCAAAAAATTAAAAATAGTACTACCACATGATTCAGCAATTTCATTTATGGTTATTTATTTGGAAAAAAAAAGAAAATACTAATTGGGAAGACATATGCACCCCTAGGCTCACTGCAGAATTATTTACAATAGCCAAGATACAGAAGCAACCTAAGTGTCCATCAATAGATGAATAGACAAAGAAGTGTCTGTGTGTGTGTACACACACAAACATATATGGAATGGAATATTACTCAGCCATAAAAAAGAATGAAATCTTGCCATTTGTGACAACATGTATGGACCTAGATAGAAGGTATTATGCTATGTGAAATAAATTAGACAAAGACAAATACCCTATCATTTCACTTATATGTGGAATCTGAAAAGCAAAACAAATGAACAAACAAAACAAAACGGAAACAGACTCATAGAAAGAGAGAACAAACTGGTGGTTGCCGGAGGAGAGGGAAGCGGGGGATAGGAAAATTCGTGAAGGCAGTTAAGAAGTACAGTCTTCCAGGTATAAAATAAAATAAGACCATGGGGGTGTAATGTACAGCATAGGGAATATAATCAACAGTATTCTAAAAACCTTGTATGGTGACAGATGGTAACTAGACTTATTATGGCGATTATTTTAATGTATATAAATGTCATTCACTGTTGTAAACCTGAAAATAATATAGTATTGTATGTCTATTATACTTCAATTAAAAAATAAAAATTTTGAAAAATAAAATAAGAGGTCTTTGGGCAGTACAATTCCTCCTTTCTCTTACAACTTTCCCAGTTTAGTTTCCTCTGTCACCTGCAACATTTGAACAAATGTTGTACCGATTTAGAAACACTCAAAGGAAATCAAGATATAAACCAATAAGCAAAAGGACAGAAGATTTTCTTCAGTTTTTGGAAATCTGAGAGTGTGATTTTTTTAAAAAATAAAACCTTGTGAAGACACGGGAATCATACTCAGGAAATGAAACTGGTTTGACATAGTGTCAAATTATATTTATCGGTGATGTCCCCAAATAATTTTCTAATTCACTCCTAGAGTTTTGTGGAGAAATGTCCAGGAGTCATTCCTGCAGACACCACTAGCCCTGAATGGATGCACGTGGGGGACAACAACAGTGCATTGAACAAACAATGGCTTTTTCCCCACAAACACCAGTGGTGTCCCCATGGGGCAACACTGTATACTACAACCATTTTGGATTGATCCTGCCTTCACATTCATGCTGGGACCCATCTCTGTAAAATACTATAATGCTTGTAATATAAGCCTGTACAGTACCCAGTGCAGTTCTGCTTAGCCCTTTTCAAAACCCAAACCTTTAAAATTTATCTTTTCTATCTCAGTTTTTTCCCCTAACTCCTCATATAAGGTCTCTGAATGGTCCCATCACTATTTTCCTTGTTAGGAGGAGTAGTTATCAGTAGCAAACAAATCATTCTTGCTTTTCAGATGTTTTAAACAGAAAAAAATCTGTATTCTTTTGAAATACCTTTATTTTAGCAAGTGTACCTTTGACTCCTTAGTGGATGTAGGATTTTACGTTTTCATTCTTCACAAAAAAATTCCTATTTTTTTCTTTTTGCCCTGGCATTCCAGAGCTCTAGCATTGAAAACAGAACCTGGAGTTCAGAAAACCCCTGCACATTTATTGGCCTTGAAAGTATGCAACACATCTAGCCACATAATTGAAAATAATAAGGCCACAATAAATGGGATGGCCCCAGGGTAAAACACCCAAGGGACTCAATTGGTGTCACTTTGCATCAATGTCCATGCATCATGGTAATTGAGGTAACATAACCAATTACCACATTTTAATTAGAGTTCTAAGAACTTGAGAAAATTTGCAATGATGAGATAGCTCACTTTTAAAAAGAAAAGGAGGGAAGGAAGGAAAGTAGGAAGGAAGGAAAGGAAGGAAGGGAGGCCTGCCTACATAATATGTTACTCAAGCTTGTTTCTTGTAAGCAGAGGTTGCGTAAAATGATGTTTTGTGAGTCTTTATTTGTAATGCTTTTTCTATCTCTCAATCTTATTATTTGGTGATGTGCTTTGAGAAACCAAGTATTTTAGAATGCTCTTTGTGACTAAAGTAATAGAGCGCTCTCACCCAAATATGACTGATGGTTTTAGAAATTTATGACCAAAAAAATTCTCTAGAAAGTGGCCTTGGCTTATAATTTCATTTCCTATCTAAGTGTTTCTCACCATTGTAACTTGGAGATTAATTCTAAGTTTTAAGTCAGTGTCTGAACACAATGACACATTATTAAATTACATATTTCTCTGGTTCTGGTTGCTAAACAAAAATAGACTTAGATTCCACCCACCCCCCTCAAAAAATTAAAGGCAGAAAGAATTACTGCATTTAGAAAATAATTTTGACTTGTGGCAATTATTTTTATAAGGCTAGGGTTTAAGTGAAAAACCTCCTGTAAAATTTTAGTGCTGCTACATAATCAAGTAATTATGTAATTACTTGTACTTAATTACTTACAAGAGAGATGGTTGTTAAAAGATCTTTATACATGTCAGAAAACAGCTTTCTTCTTTAGAGAATTTCTAGCCAAGCTTCAAATACCAAAAAGCTCTTTTAAAATAATTTCCAAGAAGTTTCTTTTTCTTTCATAAATTCTTTACCATTTTTTTCAAATATATGAAAGTGCATTATACACAGCTCTCCATTCCCTCTCTCCTGTTTCCACTCAGTGAGAACAAGGAAGGAAGGGAGAGGGGAAGGAAGGAAGAAAGAAGGAAAGTTGAAGGGGTTGATGTTAAATATAAGATACGTGTCCTTAGTGTAAGGATTTCCTGTAAACAAGAGTAGATTTTCAAGGGAAGTTGAGTAATTTCCTTTCCTTGAGTATTGCAGTGGAATGCCGTGACCAAGAGCTTAGCCCAGACTTTGCCACTTAGCAGCACTGTGATCATGGCAAATTTTCTAGCTTTTCTATGCTTCAGTTTCTTCATCTATAAGATGGAGGTAGACAATAATATCCACCTCGGTTTATGTGAGGTTTAAATGAATTAATAGTTGCAAAGTCCTTTGAACAACTGCTGCCTCAGAGTCAATAAATGTTAGCTGTTATTATTATTTATTACAGGAACTGAGTCTTATTTATCTTTGTAATTGTCTAGAAATCAATACGTTGCCTGGCATACTGGGCAATGAATATATTTTTACTTAATAAACACATGAGCAAATGGAAGAGAAGTGAGTAGTAGCTGAGGAAATCTTGTGCAATAGATTCCATGGTTGACATAACTTCTCCATTCCAGCCAGAATTGGCCAAACCTAAACCAGTTAAATTAATTCTAGACACACCCCTCTCAGCACTGGTTGATTTTATTTTCTCTATTGTTCTCTTATTTTTACTTTAATTGATGTCTTCTGTTTTAGGCTAAGATAGCTCTTCTTTTCCCTTCAGTTTTCTAAGATAGGAGCTTAGTTTATTAATTTTTAGATCTCTCTTCTTTCCCTAATATATGCATTTAATGCTATAAATTTCCCTCTAAGCACTACTTTTGCTGCATCTCACAATCTTGATGAATTGTATTTTAATTTTTATTTAGTTTACAATGTTTAAAATTTTCTCTTGATACTTCTTTAACCCATGTCTTATTTAGAAATGTGTTTTTTAATCTCCATATATTTGAGGATTTTTCAGCTGACTTTCTGTTACTGATTTCTAGTTTAATTCCATTGTGGTCTGAGAACATACATTGTAGGTATGATCTCTGTTTTTTAAAATTTGTTAAAATGTATATTGTGGCTCAGAATATGGTCTGCCCTGGTGAATGTTCCATGTAAGTTTGAGACGAATGTGTATTCTGTTGTTTTTGAGTGAAATTTACATAAATGTTTATTAGATCCAGTTGCTTGATAGTGATATTCAGGTCAGCTGTATCCTTACTGGTTTTCTGCCTGATTGATATATCAGTTACTGAAAGAATGGAGCTAAAGTGGAGTCCTCAGCCACTGGTTGAAATCCAGCTATAGTAATGAATTTTCTGTTTCTCCATGCAGTTCTATCAGTTTTTGCCTCACACATTTTGATGTCCTCTTGTTAGACGCGTACATGTTTAGGATTGTTGCTTCTTCTTGGGGTATTGATCCCTTAATTATTATGTAATGCCCCTCTTTATCTCTGATAATTTTCCTTGTTTTCTGAGTCTGCTTTGTCTAAAATTTATAAAGTTAGTCCAGCTTTCTTTTGATTGATGTTAGCATAGTATATCTTTTGGCATTCTTTTAACCTTTCTGAATTTTTGTGTTTAAAGTGGAGTTCCGTAGACAACATATAGTTGGATCTTCTTCTTTTATCTACTCTGAAAATCTGTTTAATTGCAGTACTTAGACCATTCACATTTAAAGTGATTATAAATATAATTGGATTAATATTTATCATGTTTGTAACTATTTTCTATTCATTGCATTTGTTCTTTATTTCTTTTCCTTGTTTTCCTGCTTTTTAAAGTTTAAATGGCACATTTTGTATCGTTTCATGTTGTCTTCTCTTTTAGCAAATCAAAAATTATAGTGGTTGTCCTAGAACTTTCAATACACATGTTAAACTAATCCAAGCCTGCCTTCAAGTGTAGGGCAAGTGACTTACAACAAGAGATTTCTCTATTCTTTCCTGCTATCCCTTATAACACCACTGCCATTCATTTCCCAAAACATTGTTTCTATTACTACTTTAGATAAACAGTATCTTTTAGCTCAATTAACAGTAGGAAAAATGATTTTATTTTACCTTCATTTATTCCTTCTCCATTGCTTTTTCCTTTATAGAGATCCAAGTTTCTGATCTATGTAATTTTCCTTCTTTCTAAAAACTTCTTTAGTGTCCTTGTGTTTATCTCCCTTGTTGCTTTTGAGGTTTCCTAAGAATTCTTCAGATATTTTGCCACTCTTTTAGCTGTAATCCACTCTCTACTGGCACTCTATGTGGTGTAGATAATGAGTGGGGGAGGAGAAGTGTTTTATAATTTTAAGATTAACTCTCAGTTTGGGACACCTGGGTGGTGCAGTCACTTGAGCATCTGACTCTTGGTTTTAGTTCAGGTTGTGGTCTCAGGCTCATGAGATCAAGCCCCACATTGGGTTCCCTGCTCAGTGTGGAGTCTGCTTCAGATTCTCTCTTCCTTTCCCTCTGCCTTTCCCACTCGTGCACGCTTTCTCTCTCTCCAAATAAATAAATAAATCCTTAAAAAAAAAAGATTAACTCTCAGTTTTAGTGAGTGTGTGCCCTTGGGCTGTGTCCTTTATAAATGTTTCTTAGCTTTCCTACCCCTTCAGGGAGACAGGAAAGCTAGGAGTTCCAACCAGTTTATGGCTCTAGTAGCTTCTGCTTTCAGTAAGTAGATCTCATTTGTGATTCTCTGGACTTGCCTGCTTCTAAGATTTCAGAATATCAGTTTTCCTGGCAACCTCAGTGCTTGGATGGGTCCAAGAAAAGTCATTGGCTTTCACTTTGTTTAGCTTTTCCTTCTTTTGAAGACAGGAGTGACAACATCCAAAGCTCTTTACCTATCAGAGCTAAAATCAGAAGTCCTCAGCACTAGTTGAAATGAAGTGTTCTAGGGAGTGCCTGGGTGGCTCAGTTGGTTAAGCATCTGCCTTAGGCTTGGGTCATGATCTCAGGGTCCTGGGATCGAGCCCCGCATCGGGCTCCATGCTCAGGCAGGGTGCCTGCTTTTCCCTCTCTGCTCTATCCCTCCCCTCGTTATGCTTTCTCTCACTCTCTCTCAGATAAATAAATAAAAAATCTTTGAAAGAAAAATAAGAAATGAAGTGTTCTAACCCAAACTAGGGCTCCAGAGTTTAGTACTAGCTGCAGTAGAAGGGCAAACCTGATCCAAGGCTGCAGGCTGTAAATCCAGGAGAAATCTAAGATGCAGGATAGGATCAAGCAGAGGAGTTTCAAACCTAGATTGAAGGAGAAGGGCTATGAACAGTAAGCCCAAAAGCAGTGGGAGTGATTCCCTAAGGAGTGCGGACCTTTTTGATAGAGAATCTGTAGAAATGGAACTATTGTTGGTATAAGTGGTTTGGGGCTGGATGTAGGCTTCTATTTCCTGAGTAGTTTGGGGGTGACGAGTTGATGAAAAGTCACACTCTCCTTTTTCTGTTTTCACCATCCTAGTTTTAGTCCACTCCTGGCACAGCTTAATGGCTAGAGTAGACTCCCTGTCAGTGTGTTGATTTCCAACTAGCCTCTTTAGTCACTCAGCATACCACTGTCTGGCTTTACTGACAGAAATACCATTGGAATGATGTTATCCCACTGAACAAGGATATGTTGTAGCTCTATTTTGCTTGCAAATTTGAGTTCATAAACTTCCAAGCCACCATATACTAGCCCCACTCTGACTACTGTCAACCTAAGTAAGGAAGTAAACTGAGGCAAGCTCGAATGACTAGAAATTGAGTTTATTCAGAAATAGCAGAGGAATTGCAATTCAGGAAATGCATGCTGTAGCAAGCTACAGGTGAGTCCACGGAGGGTTTGGGGTGAGCTGTATGTATAGGCAAAGAGTGTAAAGGTTGGGAAGTCCAGCCAGAGTCCAAACAATAAGTTCATTGACTTGAGGATGGGGAGAGATTCTTGGCAGATCATTGATCAGTAGATAAGTCTCAATCTTGTGTAAGTCAGGAATTTAAGATAAATCAGTTTCTCAGTTCCTAAGTTCTGTTCTTCTGAGGGAGAATGTGTGAGATTCTCCAGTCTCTATCCTCCAGTTCCATTTTGTATTAAAATCCTTTCACACTACATAAACCATTTGCCCTAATAATTGCCCATCCAGTTAGTTCTAAATTCTCAAAAAATGGGCAAAGGGTATGATCAAATGATAAATAAATACAAAGTAATAAATACAAATGGTTACTAATCCCATGAATAAATATCCAATCCAATTAGTAATGAAAAAAATGCAAAGTAACATAGTTTGTAAATTGCTATTTCCTACCCATCAAAAGGAGGGAAAATTAATGACATATTCCCGTGTTAGAGAGGTGAGAATGGGTTGCAAGCTGGCATAATTATGTGTTTAGCTACTTATCAATATCCTAAAAGTTGTCACACCCTTTGGCCTAGTATTTATTCTTCTCAAATTTACTCTCAGAAAATAATCTGAGCCATTTATATGAATATGTCTATCATGTCTTATTTAAAAAATCAAGCATAAATGGAAACAATAGGGATTTATAATATGTACTTAAGTAAACTGTAAGTTGTTGGAATATTTAAACCCATTAAAATCATGTTTTTTAGAAATGTTTTTCAAATCCTATTAGTTTTACTTTCTTTTTTTTTTTTAAGGTTTTATTTATTTTTTGACAGAGAGAGACACAGTGAGAGAGGGAACATAAGCAAGGGGAGTGGGAGAGGGAGAAGCAGGCTTCCCGCAGAGCAGGGAGCCTGATGCGGGGCTCGATGCGGGGCTCGATGCGGGGCTTGATGCGGGGCTCAATCCCGGGACTCGATCCCGGGACTCGATCCCGGGACTCCGGGATCATGACCTGAGCTGAAGGCAGATGCTTAACAACTGAGCCACCCAGGCACCCCATTAGTTTTACTTTCAAAAGAGCTCTGAAGTCCATCCAGTTTTCCCTAATATTACGCCACCTTAGTCGGAGCTATTGGCATCTCTCATAAAGTGTTTAGGATATTACGTGGCACAGAGAAAGTGCTCAGGAAATGTTAGTTATTCCGTTTACCTGTATCACTGCAGTAACGTCTAAAGTTGTCTTCCTCCCATCAAGTTTTGGCCCCCTTCCAGTCTGATCTCTAGCCTGCAGCCCATGTAATCTTTTAAAAAACACTCATCTGATCACTCCACTTTGCCTGCTTCTGCAGACTTATTTCCAGTCACATATCCTGTCTCTGCAGGCCAGACCCACTACCTGCTGTCAGGCCCCCAAATGCAGCATGTTCCCTCCTGCCTGAGAGCCTTGTTCCTTCTGCCTTTACCACTCACCATGCTGTGAGTTGCCTCCCAGAAAATTCTTATTATCCTTCACAAATCAGCTGAAGAACCACTTCCTCAGGCAAGCTTTTCTTGACCTCTTGGAGTAGATCAAGTTCGCTTCTTATATCTTATCACAGATTGTAATCTTACCCACTAGGTAAATCTTACCCACTAAAACTTGTCTGTTTTATTCAGGACAGGACCGTCAATAAATATGTGCTGAATGAATTTGCTGAATATATTTTGTTGAATGAATGACATTGTCTACAAAGTTCATATTAACTTTCTTTAGTCTACTTATTTATTTTTTCTTCCTGTATCAAATTGCCATTAATTCAGTCTTCATTGACCCACTTCTCCACCTTCTCATATATTCATGGCTTTCCCAACCAAAGAAACCTCTAATTATATTTATGTCAAGTATAGCTTCCCATCCATGTACCTTGAATTAGTTAGAGGTGAGCTAAGATATTGAAACCTTCATCCCGCCTGGTGGGGGGGTAGAGGGGGTGATGCTGGGCAGGGCCTGGGAGGAGTCCAGGCCATTTGCCTTCTGTAGTGAGGCACCTCTTCCTTCCTTCCTGGTAAGCAAGTCTATATTAGCATTTTCGATATGGCATAACTTGAAAAAGATTGGGAAGCACTGGTCTAGAAATAATAGGTATTAAGCCTTAATACCAACCCGGTGATCTTGAAGCAATAGTCACATTTAAATTTTGATTGAAGAGAAAACATTTAATTGAAAATGCCACTAGGGTCAAATAATTTTCTTATCCGGCTATAGGAAGATCAGATTTACTCTAATTTTCTTTTTTATTCAGGTCTAATATTATAGGTCTGTTGTTTCACTAGAGTTTTATGTTTATGATTTTTTAACATATAAATGACTAAGTTTGCTGAATGTCAAGAAAAGATTTTATTTTGTCATTGAGGGGGTTAAAATTGAAATACCAATATTGAAAAAGCAACTTTTTGCATAGAAGAGTATAGTAAAGCAAGATAGTAAAGGCAAATCCATAGGCCCTAAGTCTGAAAAACCAAAGGTATTTTAATTAGGTTAAATATTCTTCCCATAGTCATAGTACCATCAGTATATCATTGCTGATTATGCAAGAGTTGGATTCTGAATATTTTACCTATTTGCAAGGAAGGTTTGTTGTCTGATTACATTGGGTCATGGAATTGGAAGGGACTGAACCTATTGGTACATAATCAAGAGTACCTTAAGTACCTACTATATGCTCAGCATTGTTCAGAGATTTATCTACACAGAAGTACAACAGGACATGATCTTCACTCTGAAGAAATTGGCAAGCTATATGGAGCGATAGTAAGATAATATTGACATAAATGAGACAATAATTATTCCAATCTGTGTTTGAGCTGAAAATGACAGCACCAATTACAAAACTAAATACAAAGCTGCAAGATGCTTGAGAGGTGAGTCTGTGCTCAGTTCACCTTTCTATCTGCTCAGTGATTGGGCCGTACTATGCAGTAAGCATTCGGTGAACATTTGTTGAATGATTAAACAAATGTCAATACTAAATTGTATGATTCTATCACTGGTGTATGAATCAAATGAGAGAGAAACCGCTGAGGGCAGAGTATCCAGATCAATCTTTATAGAGGAGTTTAAGACTGAATTTTGGGAGACTTGGTGAGGGCAATAGAAACCACATTCATTCATTCATTCAGAAAATATTTATTGAGTAGTTGCTATGAACAGAGGCATGGCGACATGAGTGAGCAGGGGATATTCATGAGGCATTTACTGTGCTGAAGGTCAGCTTTGGAAGCATTAAATTAAATTTTGGTCATTTTTATATGACCAGATTATAGAATGCCTTAAAAGTCAGTCAGAATAATTTAGAAGAGAAAAAAGCCACTGAAAGTTGTTGGTGTTTGTTTTGTTTTGTTTTGTTTTTAATGACAGGAGTAATACCATGAAAGGATTTATTTTAGGAAGCTTGGTTTGAGAAGTGGTATGTAGGATTATCCTGAACCACACTGTTCTCCCTTCTGTCTTTAAAAAAGTCTAGGGATAGATTTTTCACAAACTTTCATGGGAGTCTATGAGAATGTTTATTTGCCTTTTCAATAGCAAATCCTTCTGGTGAATCTCACCTTCTTTTTCTTGCTGCAGTGTAATTCCATTTCTTGAGTTTGGAGTTTTGGAAAGAGAGAACTTTTTCATTGTCCTAGTCATGGTAACCTTCCAAATGCTGTGGAAAATAAGTCCCTGTATAGCCTTTTCCCCCACCAGGTAAAATAACTCCCAACTCCCTTGACCTTTCTCAAATGGTTTGTTTCTTCAATGTTAAAGAACGTTCCTTGACTATTAAACTTTAACGATATCTAACCAGCTAGATTCTCCTGCATGGCCCTGATTTCTCCCCTTGTTTTTACACTTAAGCGAAAATAAGTATCATGACAATTACTTCTAAATATTAAAGTACTAGAAGCTCCTAAAATAATCCCATTTCAAGAGCAGTTTTTGCATATAAGAAAAGTCACCCTTGTCCAATGTGGGATAAGAAGTTTTAATTTGGTGGAAGCTAAAAATATCTGGCATTCTCTTTATTCCTCACCTTGTCACCATCATCACTTGTTGTTACCTTCTTAGCTCTTCATATAGCTCTTGTCATCCCCAAGAACTGGAAAGGTTGCCATATTATTATGGCAATAAATATCTAGAGAGTTGTCCCTTCCTCCCTAGGATGCCCATACATCTAGCCATGAACAAGGGTCAACTCATTTGAAGCAAGCATGCCATCGGCATGTGCAGGAATGAGGAGAGAAGAGAAGTTAGCTAAGGACTCTAGGCAAGTTCTGTCCACTCTGTGGTATGTTCCCAGCTAGAGCTTTAATGGGCCCAGATGGCCTACTGGACCTGCCTACCCAAGGATCCCATTCAGGGGACTTAAATTCTCAGTTAAAGAGCAATGCGCTCAGCCAGAATTATCAAGGGCGGCACAAGGGCGAGGTAGGGATTCAGGTGTCTGTATATTAAAGGTCATTCCTGTACGATGACTAACCCATGTCATTCAAATCAAGGCATAATTGCAATCGGTTGAACTCACAAAAGCACAGAATATGAAGGGATCCAAAGGATCCAGGCCTTTTTGCTCTTTTTCTTGTTTCACGGTCTGAAAGAAGCCACTTCAAATGAGGGAAGGGAATCCAATTTTCCAAAAGCAGTTCCTCTGTATTTTTTTTTTCTTTCTGAGAGTCACTCCTACAGTAGCAGTGGTAAAATAAACAACGATGTGTTGGATTTTGTTTCTCTTTATCTATATGACATTTGTGTCATCACCGGCGCTCTAATCCATATTCAGGTCTTCATGTTTGGTGTGCAGTAATATGTAAATTATCTTACCAGCTGCACGGAGCAGTGTTTGTTTATTCTATTTCTTTGGGCACTTCACAGAACTGAATTTCTGCCAAAATGGGGCTGCTTCGGGAGCACTAATGCTCCACGAGGAAGTTTTGAAAGGAAACGCACATCATAAGTCTTCACTCTGTGAAGCAGCAAAATCAAAACAAACTTTCTGTTTACTAAAATATCGGTATTATGAATGTAAAATAATGTGTTTGTTAAAATATAATGAGCGTGCTGCCCATCTCTGGGATGCTCGGCGTACGTGGGTTTTGGAAATGAGGACACAATGCTGAGAGAGCTGGTGCATTTTTATTCTTGGAGAGAAAGTAGGTGAAATGAAACAGACAGAGACAACATCTCGAAGTTTAAGGGGAAAAGAAATATTTCAACATGCATATTAATCTCTGGAAACACATGGCATTTACATGCATTTAAATGTGGACAGCTGTGGCGTTTAAGTGTTAAAAAATTTCATTAATGATGCATAGAGCTATCTACTTCTGTTGGCAGGCCTTTCAGTCTTCAATCTGACACTTCCTTTTTTATCCAGCAAGCTAATTTCCCCTCTTTTGTGAGTAGTAACTGTTTTCACACTACTGCTTACCCAGCAAGCCTCCTTATTGTTTCATGGTTAATTATCTTCTCCAGCTTCACCTTCCCCAGCGTAGGGAGCGGGACTGTTCCTCCCCAGCACTAATGAAAGCTGGGTTTTATGGGTACACTGTGTAAATAAATGCAAGGTCTGATCAGGCAACATAATAAATGAGTTCCTAAAGTTTATGGAGTCACAGCTCATCTAGTGATTTTGCCGAATAACAAGAGAAAGTGATTAATTTGGTGGGAGGAGGGACTTTAAATTTGGAGAAAAAAATCACACTCTGTTACCTTGGTATGGAGCCTATCTGCAGATAAACATAAGGGATCTCTAGTTCTCCGTGTATTCCCCATGCTTCCTAACAGCAGCGGTGATGTTTGCCAGGAGAATGTCTTGTGTAAAGTAGACCTTTGAAAAATATTGTTGATTTGGTAAGAGCTGGAGGTCACCTGCATTATATTACCCTGATTACTTGCTATTTATTAAGGAAAAAACAAAAAAAAAAGCAGTCAAGGTTTATGTAGTCAACGTATGCTACGCCATGCACGGACTGCAAACAAAGCAGGGATAAGTCACAAATGCTACTGTTGTCGAGTGCCTAGAGTAGAAAATTCAGCAGGTCTTGCCCAGGTGATTAGCTCCACCGGCTGGTTGGTGTCTTGCCTCCCTGGACTGTAAACTCAGCATATTCTCTAAATTGCCATCTTAAGGATCCCTATCTGAAGGGTTTGGGGCTTAGAGTTACTTTTGGTTATTTTTGCCTTTGCCTTGCAAAAGGATTTTAAGGGATTAAGGTGACCCTAAACCTCTAATATAGCTTTTTTTTTTTTAATTTACAAAATGAATTCACATTTTGAGATCATTTTTCCTCTAGAATGAAATTTACACGTCTTTGACTTGGGAACCTTTGATTTGGGTTACAGTTTGAATTAATGTCCCAACATTCAAAACTCTCAAGTGCCTCCTCCATGAGAGACCAGGACCAGAGCTCCTATTACAATCAAGACAGAGTTTTTAAATAGAATCGGATCTTAGCATCCTTAATATTTCTTGAGATCGCAAAAAGAAAACCCCCCCAGGGATTCTGCATTTTTAATGTGTCTAAGGATTCTAGGAATCAAAAGTATAAAATGTCTTGGAAACTTACTTCAAAGATGTTTATTACCTTATAGGAAAATTCATCCTGAAATTTCAAGCAGCTTTTCCAGCATCAAGTGTAACTTGTATACTCTCTCATCACTTTTATGGAGGGAATAGTGACAATGCCAGGGAGATGTTCTAGCAATTCTGAGAATGTTTAGCTCTCCCTAAGTCTGAAAGCAGTTACCTTTAAAGGAGTCTATTAAAGGTATAAATCAAATGAAATAAAATCAGATAATAGAAACAAGGGTTAAGCCATCATAAGAAAGTGAATCATAGATGAGCTGCCTGTTAATCATCTTAAACCTTGGGCCAATCAGATGATAAACTCAGAAAAGCAAGATAAGTTTGATTGATTGGGAGGGAGAAGAGACTAAAATTATATGTACCATTTTTGATAATCTGGTTTATCAAAATCGGCCAACATTTTAGTCTTAGTTTTTTTCTCCGAACATTGCGTTGTAATCACAGTCTTAGAATTAAAAAAAATAAAAACCAAAACGAAACCACCCACACCCTATTTATCTGAGAGGAGCAAACAATTAAGAACAATAATAACACCGTGTTGGCTCTTAATGGTGAGAATGAAAAGACACACAATTCTCTCAACTAATACGTACTTTGTAAAGGGCATTATCCGATGTTTGGCTTTCCAGGCAGACCTCAGCATGTTGGCAAGGCTCTCCTTATACATTAGGCTACCTCAGGAGCATGCCACAAATCTCGTGTTCTTAAAATTCAGTCTGAACTTGGAAACCCAAGTCTATGTCACAGAAAAGCCTGTGTGCTAGGAAACTTCATTTGTTGACAGCACTTTTCACCTCCTCTTTACTACGAATGTGCTCTGTAGGTTTTAAAAAATGCAGGTTTGTATTAATGGGAGATCCTTATTATAAAGGAGGGACAAGAGTCTACTTTTCACTAAGGCAAAGGTGAGGCAAAAACAACATCCAGAGGCACAAAACTCAAATGTTATGTCAGTCCTGACTGTCAAAAGGCAAACACCAAACAGCTAAAACAATGCCAGAAAAATGAGGCCAGATGTTATCATTAGGGGGAAGAAAGTTGTTTACGAGACTTGACATGTGGTTCCAGTCATTGTCATCCAAGTAGGTTTACCACGTGCTAGAGTGTAGAAAATGCCACCATTTTATTGTGGTTGGGTTTTTACAACTTTACCGAAGTTATGTTTCTTCTGTACTTCCTTTTATTTGTTTCCGTTCTTTATAATACTGAAGAGGTCAGATAAAGACATTCTTTTATTTCAAAATTTCTTCCTAAGTTCTCTTTTTGATTCATTTTTAAGCAATTCTGAATTTAGTTACTTTCTTGAAACTCTGGGGGAAAATTTTCAAGGAAAAAAAATAGGGACGAAGAAGAGAAAAGTAAGTAATTTTCCTATTTAGTCTGTTGTGACTGTGATGAAAGTGTCAATATGTTTGCATATAATGCAACAGTCAAGACAAAATAATTTATTTACCAATGATAGTAAGATGGTTTTTCTAATTACTTCTGGTAAAACACTCCAGAGTTGGGTGGGAAGGTACCTTTTTTCCACAGTGGATGCCTAAGAGATACAAGTAATGATTTGTACAAGAATTAATGTGTTTAAGGACAACATAGCTTGGAGCAAGGCGTCTGACTATTGCTACGTGGCTTTAGTACTACCAACACTGAGGCTACTGCACCTACGAGTTCTTTAGTGATTGTGACAATATCTAAATGTCCTTAATTGATTGGCGCAAACATATTGCTTCTTAATCTAAATAGCACTCCTGTGGGGCAGGCTCTCCAGTGAAACTGAAGTTGTAGAAAGGGAAGAAAGCAGTGCTTATATTTTATGGATCCTTCTTTCGTCTGTGGAATTCCTTCCTACAGCCTCACGATCACCTTGTTTATTGAACCTTGCACATTCTTTGGCTTCCGTGGTCGCTCCACTTCTATTCCCCTTCCAAGACTGATGCTGGAGGACAAGAAAGGTGGTGAAGAGCACCTGGTAGGACAGGGCTCCCAATTTCAACAGCAGTTTTACGGTGGATCTGGGGTTCCTTCAGGCTGACACATCCGATGCTCATTTCCTCACCTCCCAGCCTCTAGGACCTTACCTCTCTAAGGTTACAAATGACTTTCTTCTTGCTAATTCGGTGGCTTTCCCTCACCTCCCATTCTTCTTATCTTTTCTACTGTTCTGACACTCTTAAGCACCCACTGCTTTAAATGTCCCCTTCTCTCAGCTCCCAGAATATTATACCAGTCCTACTTGGATTTTCCTGCTGTTTGTTTCGTTTGCTGGTTGCTCTTCCCTCCTATAAAAGTACCCATAAAGCTCTATCCCATGTGCCTTTGCTTCTTACTGTTCCCTCTTCTTGCAATGTCCCCCTCCCCCCCCCAAACTTTCTCTTGAGTTCCTTTCTCTTCAACATAGCCTATATACCCTTCAAAATAATAGACAACAGCAATGTGGCTAAACTCAAGGCAGGGGAGTCTGTAGGGTGAAAAGAGGCAAGACAGAACCGTGAGACATACTGTCATCTAAAAGGCAGCTGAAATGGATTTTATGAGGAGGCTTAGCATCAAAGTAATCAAAAGAGGAAAAAATTCAAGAAAAATGGACTCAAATACTACAGAGGAATCCAGTAAAATAAGGTCAAAGGAGATTGGACTATCCCAGCAAATAAGGGCTCTATTAATCCCACTCCTCTCTCCTCAAAAGAGACTGCTGCATCAAAACGAATGAAGTTGAACTAAGAGAAGTAGTATACACAGCATGCTCTTTTCTTCAGCGTTTCTGAGAATGATGAGCATGTGCACAGACCAAAGAAGTGTGTAATAAAAAATTATCTTTATTTGATAATATATGCACTGAGATATAAATGAATTCAGAAATATTATCTCTTGTAATATTTTTATAAGCAAGTTCCTCAATAGAGTGATGAAGTCCTGTTATGTTTGATGGTGTTACAGGCTCTGAAACTCAACAGGACTGAAGACTCCTATTAGATTGTTTGTTTATTTTATTTTATTTTATTTTAATTTTTAAAAGATTTTATTTATTTGAAAGAGAGAGAGAGCACGCGCACAAGTGGGGGGAGAGGCAGAGGGAGAGGGAGAAGCAGATTCGAATGCAGGGCTCAATCCCAAGGCTCCAGGATCATGACCTGAGCCAAAGGCAGATGCTTAAGTGACTGAGCCACGCAGGTGCCTGTTCTGTTTTTTTTTAATTGGGGTAAATTAGCATAACATAAAATTAATCATTTTAAAGTGAGCAGTTCACTGCCATGGAGTACATTCATGTGTTGTGTAACCATCACTTCTATCTAAGTCCAAAACATTTTCATTGCCCCAAAAGGAAACCCCACAAATGTTAAGCAATTGCCTCCCTTTTCTTTCCCTCAGGCCCCTGGTGACCACCAATTTTTATTCTGTCTCTATGGACTTATCTAGCCTGAAATTTCATATAAATGAAGCCATACAACATGTGACTTTTTCCCTATGGCTTTCACTGAGCATAATGTTTTTGAGGATACTAGCTTTTATAATTGAGAGGTGGCACCAGCTAGAAAGTCAGAAATTTTCTAGGTAGTTTCACCATGGCAGAATGTAACTTCGGGACCTTTCCCCAGATCTCTTCAGTAGTTCGTGAGACCACAGCCAAGTCTTTCTTCATGCAGTTACCTCAGTAAAGGTTTTTGAGAACCTGCTTTCTGTCAGGCACTGTTTCAGGTTTGGGGGCTCTAGTGGAGAGAAGACAGACAGAGCCCCTGCCCTCATGGAGTTTACATTGGGAGGAAAGCCCCTGATTCTTAATATTGGACTCTCTTTTGTCCCTGGGCCCTGTTGAGAACTAAGGCAATTTTTGCTATTATTAAACTCACTTTAAAACAACATCTAATGGATTTTTCATTTTCAACTATTTCAGAAATGTCTGTATCATCAAGACTAGGAAATGTGTCCATGTCAGTACTCATTTTAGTGAGATTTGTGAGATGACTTTGGGTTTTACTTGTCTGTTTTGAGTTTCTGATCAGCTTTGTTATTGAAAAAGAGCATTCACTAGAACAGTTTTTGATCATTTGTGTGAGATAGACTTTCAAAGCATTTTCTGAGCTGAGACAAGTTACTTTAACATTATTGTCAATCTGATAGATAGTGAGCAGGATTTGATTGCTCTCATGTGTCAGTTGTGATAGAAATTCACAGACAATGGACCTGCCTTTTTTTTTAAAAAAAGATTATTTTCAGGAAATAGAAAGTGCTTGAGTTACGGGCCTTGCTGAGAGCTGGGCAGGTGTCCTTTCTCATCTGGTTATTCCTAAGGGATAAGCCCAGTCAGGACAAAGACAAACCCACACCCCACTTACAGCAGTGGGAGTGAGTAAGGGATCTAATTGATGTTTATTTCATTAAATTCCATGCATGTGGTTGTACTAAAGAGATTAGTCAACCAGCCACCAGTCTTCATGCAAACATAGTTATGGTTATTTAATTGTCAGTCCTGTCCCACTTCAGCAAAGGGAATCTATGCTGATAGCTGCCAGTCATTGGCGCCTACTGTGTGCCAACCCCCTGACTCCCCCCCACCCCATAGGACTTGACATACGTTTTCTCGTTTGAAGGTCCCAACACTCCTTAAGGTAGACCCAATGTGCTGTGATTATCTTGGATATACAATTGATGGAACTGAGGCCTATTAAATAGTTGAACTAAGTAACTACTAACTGTTAAATAACTTGCCCAGGACCACGGAGCTAACATGTGAGAGAGGGGATCCAGGATTTACACTCAGATCTATTTGAGTTTCTGCCCTAAATCCCCAAATGGTTGATAAACATTTAGTGAACATTTTTGCTTTTCATCCCATTTCTTTTTCATCTAACTCTGAATCTATCTCTGCCCCTAAAAGAGGCAGATTACAACAAACTCCGAGTTCTCTTAAAAGCTGTCTTTCCATTTTCTGAGAACTAGCAATTTGTTATGGTTGTTCATGTTGTTTTTGTTTTTAAAAAATTTCCACCTAAGTCAAATTTAGGAAAACAATTTTGCATCTAATGCTCAGTAACTCTGGTTTTAGATTTGGAGGGGGAGGCAAGAGAAAATAATTGCATCAGAAAAACAGAGCAAATATATGAAAGTTGGAATTTCCCCTTGTTTAATTTGATTCCCCCACCCTGATCTATATGTATTATTTCTCCTTCCTGTCCACCATCTCAAACTTCCATGTGGTCTGCTTTTTGCTCTAAGGTAAATACGCAGATCTTTACTCAATTACAGTTAATCATGTTTCTGTTTTTATCATTTTTATTTATTTGTATGTTTTTGTCATATTCCACTTTTCTATAGATAAATCTCTATTCCCAGGACTTTGCAAGTGGTGCTGCTTAATAAACTCCTGGATCTGGAATAAATAGGAGGAACACAAATTACAAGACCTCCTAATGGTTTTGCCCATTTAGAGCACCAGAAATTCGACTGAAACAGTTCAGTTCACGCTGATCTTTTTGACCTCCTTTAGTTTTTTCAAAAGATGCACATTTTTAAAGGAAATTAAAGGAATCTAGAGGTAGCTTTATCATATCTCTGTTGGGGTGTTTTATACGATGTCAGGTTCCTTCATCCCCACGCTTTAGCTGGTAATGGTTTCTCATCTCTTATAAAAACCCATTTTTTAACCTATAATTTTAAGAAAATCCTAGAAATGCAGTCCTGGGAGACCTAATTCAATTAAAGCCATACAAGTACAGAAGGAAGTTAATTCTGATGTATGTTACTTGCTACAATTGGAATCTTGATTCTTTCATCATTCATCTTTTCTCCAGCCTCTTTTACTTTCTCTGTATATATTGTGCTGAAATAAATAACTTGCTTCTAAGAATTAAAAAAAAAAACAAAAAAACCCAGCACCAATTAATTCCACTTGTTTCTTGAGCAGATCTGGAAGGGGTGTGTGTATGTGTGTGCAATTATTTATATAGACTTTAGGTTTAGGCCAAATTCTGCACCAATGAAGCAAGTTTATGAATGAAAGAGCCTCACACAAATTAATTTAATTCAGAATTATCTCTGGAATTGCAGTCTCCCTATTGGAACCTCATGGACTACTCAGCATCCTTTTGGTTTTGGTCAAATATTTTTAGATTTTGTCTAAATTCATTTTTGATTTATCACTTTATCAAAGACAAGAACATTTGTGCCTTTTAAAAAAGCACCAGTTTCTCTAGAAAAACAACAACAACAAATGGTTAATTAGCTTGAGCATTACTGGCTGCTGAGCTATCATCAAAGAGAGCATTCGACCAAATAATTTTCCTGCAAGTTACATCACTCTATATACATATCATTTCTTTCAAAGATAACTTTTTAGTTATATAAATATCCCAATGCCCTTCCTCTTGGAAACTTTCCGTACTTTCTTGCCCCCAGGGGATATTTTATGTTTGAGGTTAAATCTTGAGGAAATGGAGATTTTATTGAAAATATTGACAGAATTTAATCCACAACATAAGGGAGTGAATGAGGGCAGAACAAATAGCACTTCTTTCATATGTAAAACTTAAAGTGCAAAGTGAATGATTTTCTAAAAGATCTTGTCAGATAGTCCCAGGAATTGACATACAAAAAATTTCAGCAATTGCAATAAATTTAAGAGATGTATAGGAAGAGAGAGTTAAGGAGGGGAAAAGACAGTATTACATCTAAAAGTCTCATCTTTTTCTATGGAAAATTTCCAATACAACTACTAGTTGAGCAAAGGATTTGTTCTTTTAGGTGCTGCTGTAAGTTTTCTACTTCCTGAGGCTTGCATTTGTAAAGCCACAAAGGGCAGCATTTGGTCAGAAAATGACTGTGTCCTGGAAGACAAGTCCAAGTTATAGGCGTTGGTTGGGCTAAGCTCCTGACGCACACCCAGATGGCACAATTCCTGCATCTAGTGTGAGCCCCTGGGTTTGGGACTCGCAGAGAAAATCCGTGCTGCTAAATGTTGAAGTCAACCAGAGAGTTACAAAGAGAGCTTCTCTGAAAGACCAGTTCAATTATTTATTAGCACTCTCAGAGTCTGGTGTCAGGCAAGATAGTATTTGAAATTAATACACTATTTGATTAGACTGATTGATTGTTTCTACAGCTGAAGATTTTAACATTCATTAGCCATACTAACCGGTCATTAGTACTTCCTTTATCAGCAAGCAAAGAATAAACAGAAATCCTAATAAAAATTCATCACAGTGAATGTACTCCATACCCAAGTGAGTATGATGACTGCCAGTGTTCTAGATTAACTGCTGTAACATTGGCAGCATGAAAGATTTCTGTCATAAAATTTAAAAATATCCCTTAATTAATGTTTACTTTGTAACTGGACTCTTAAACTTTAGTAGGCTATACAGATAATCTCTTACATATCCAATATAATAAAGTGCTAATGGGTATTTTACCCTTAATGAGGTTGTGTGGTATCCTTTAACTACTAGTTCCAGGAAGGACTGAGGGCTTCTTGGGAAAGTTTTGTGAATATGTTGCTGGTGAAGCCTTTTCCCCACTACTGAGGAATAAAAGCATCATGGCCTGTTTTTCAACCAGGCTGTTAAAATAATTCTGAATTGTAATGCAAATATGCTGACCTATTCATATTGTGTGATATCTCTCTCTACCTACCATGTCATGAATCCCTTATGGTTTTTAGGACAAATTGAAAGAAATGATAAGAAGGAGAGAAGGTAGGCAGAGAGAACCCTTTATGAATCGACTCAAGGCCTTGAGAATTATAGCTACCTTATATTGACTGCCTCCTCAGCCCTTCACAAGCATTAGCTTATTAGTATTCGGAATTATCTCAAAAGATTGCTAGTGCTAGCCCCCTTCACAAGTGATGCAAAGAGATCAGTACTCAGAAAAGTTAAGCAACTTGCCCAAAGCCCCGCAGCTGGTAGGCAGCAAAATCAGCATTTCAACCACTTTGCATAGTTCTAGAGCCATGCTTATCTGCTTGACTACCCTGCATAAACATAAGCTGAGCTGCAGAGTTCTATTTGAGTTTCTGTCTGTAGATGAGCCTGTCAGGGCCTGCATATCTCTATCACCTCTCTTGGCTCTAGCATGAATTCGGACAGCTGGGCAGCAAGTGAGGATGGTGAGGGAATCTGGACAGAGTCCAGGAACCCATTCAACCACTGTGTCCCAGAATAATGTGTCAAGCTCTCCCTAAACCAAGTTAAAACCAGGATGTCCAAGGAAAGATCAAGGATCCCAAGTATGCAGAGTGCAGTGTAAGAGAACCTGGGCTGAGTCAAACTTGAGAGTCAGGAAAGTCTTCAGATAGTTGTTATTCTAGGGCTGGAGGTGGGCTGGAGGGAAGGGTTCCTGCTTATAATAAATAGGGAAAGGACTGACAAGAGTGAGGCAAGTTAACAAGATCAAAGTAGAATCTCTGTCATAGGGAGAGACTGGGGAAGTGAGAGAGAGACTAAGAGAACCAGGGCCTAAGACTCAGGGTCCAGTAAGATATAGGTGAGGAAACCAGTCAAGTGTTGTTTATCTTGGGTCTACTGGGGAGAGGGCCAAATTCCAAAAGGGAAGGCAGAAGAAAAGATAGACAAGCAAGGGTCTCAGACCATGAATGGCTCTGCAGGTGGCTATAAGTCTATTCTACTTGCCCAAGGCAAAGGCTGTGTCAAGTGGAAAGCCCAGGCATAGAAGAGTCTATGGGGGTCTGCCATTTATGGCTGCAGATGGTATTCCACTGTGGACTGCAGAACTAAGAGTATCAGAGTCAATGTGCCTTAAAGATGTCACAGGCTCTTTTTACCTTCGTTTACCTGACAGTTTTATCTTCACCCAATCCCAGGTTAAAAATGTAGAAGAATCAATAGGAAATCGTTAATTCCAAAAATTACAACTTGACTGTAATAATCTTACATTTTAATCTACATTATTGCCTTCAGTGACAAATTACTATTGATAGAAAAACCCATTTCAATAACTTTGGATGCTATTCCAGAGAAGAATAGAGCTGATAATTATGCTATCTTTCAAATCCATGCTTGGGGGCAAATTTCTTTCCTGACTCTTCCAAGAGATTTTGAATGGACGAAATGTTCATGCTCCTGTTCCCTAATTCTTCTTTTTTTTCCCCTTCCTCCTACACAGGAGACTTTGAATGTGATTGATCCTGGCTTGATGGATCTAAATGGGACGAGTGAGGATGCCCTGGAATGGGATGAAACTGACATAAGTAACAAGTTAATTAGTTTGAATGAAGACTCAAATGACCTTGATCAAGAACCCCAACCTGTCATGCCTTCCTTAAAGCTTGAAGAGATAGGTAGCGAGGACCCCGGTTATGAAGAAGAGGCAGGTGACCCTGCGGGATCTCAGTATGCCTCGAGTATCACTGCCCCCTCCAGTCCACACATTTACCAAGTCTACAGCCTCCACAATGTTGAACTGTATGAGGACAACCACATGCCATTTCTGAAAAACCATCCAAAGTTCACCAGCGTGACACAGCCTAGTGTTTTAACGAAGAGTCTCAGTAAAGACTCTTCGTTTTCATCCACCAAATCTTTGCCGGACCTTGTAGGAGGTTCCAATTTGGTAAAGCCTTGCCCGTGCCATAGAGGTGACATGAGCCAGAATTCAGGCAGTGAGAGTGGAATCATGAGTGAAGGAGACACTGAAACCACTACCAACTCTGAAATGTGCTTGCTCAATGCGGTAGATGGGTCCCCAAGTAACCCTGAAACTGAACATCTGGACCCACAAATGGGAGATGCCGTTAACGCGTTAAAGCAAAAATTTAAAGATGAGGAGGAACACATTAAGCTTCCAAATAGCTCTCAGTCATCCATTTCACCAGTGGGTTGTGTAAATGGAAAAGTTGGAGATTTAAACAGTGTTACCAAATATACCCCTGATTGTTTGGGAGAAGAATTACAAGGAAAACATGATGTGTTTACATTTTATGATTACTCTTACCTCCAAGGCTCAAAACTCAAATTACCAATGATAATGAAACAGTCACAAAGTGAAAAAGCACATGTGGAGGATCCCCTGTTTCATGGTTTTTATTTTGATAAAAAGTCCTGCAAATCTAAACATCAGGCTACAGAGTTACAACCAGATGCACCTCCCCATGAAAGGCTTTTGGCAAGTGCATCCCATGAAATGGATCGAAATTCATATAAAAGTAGTGATGTAGAGAAGACATTCACTGGCATGCAGAATGGCAGACAGCTCTCCCTGTTATCCCACAGTTCATCTATCGAGTCCCTTTCTCCAGGGGGTGATTTATTTGGATTGGGCATCCTTAAAAATGGTGGTGACAGCCTCCAGAGAAGCACTTCCTTAGAAAGTTGGTTGACATCCTATAAAAGCAATGAGGATCTTTTTAGCTGTCACAGCTCTGGGGACATAAGCGTGAGCAGTGGCTCAGTTGGTGAACTGAGTAAAAGGACACTAGATCTCCTGAATCGTTTGGAGAATATCCAGAGCCCTTCGGAGCAAAAGATAAAGCGGAGTGTTTCTGATATGACTCTCCAAAGTAGTTCCCAAAAGATGTCCTTTACTGGCCAGCTATCATTGGACATAGCATCTTCTGTCAATGAAGACTCGCCAGCGTCTCTTACAGAACTTAGCAGCAGTGATGAGCTCTCTCTTTGCTCAGAGGATATTGTATTACACAAGAACAAGATCCCGGAATCAAATGCATCATTCAGGAAGCGCCTGACTCGGTCGGTGGCTGATGAAAGCGACGTCAATGTCAGCATGATTGTTAATGTCTCTTGCACCTCTGCTTGCACTGATGATGAAGATGACAGTGACCTCCTTTCTAGCTCTACCCTCACCTTGACAGAAGAAGAGCTATGCATCAAAGATGAGGATGACGACTCCAGTATTGCAACAGATGATGAAATTTATGAAGAATGCAACTTGATGTCAGGGCTGGACTATATAAAGAATGAACTGCAGACGTGGATCAGACCAAAGTTTTCCTTGACAAAAGATAAGAGAAGGTGCAATCTCAGTGATGAAATAAAGGGCAGTAAGGATGTAAGTAGTAGTGAGATGACCAATCCCTCTGATACCCTGAACATTGAGGCTCTACTAAACAGCTCCATAAAATGTCTCTCTGAAAGTAATGGAAATGGTAAGAGTTTATCCCACACCCATGAGTTAGGGATGAAGGGTGAGAATAAGAAAAATATTTTCAAAGTTAATAAAGACCCATATGTGGCTGACATGGAAAATGGCAATATTGAAAGCTCTCCAGAAAGGCAGAAAGACAAACAGAATGGGATTTTGAAGGAACCAGAAAATCTTGGTACAACGGGGAAGAAGAATTCAGACAGTGAGCATTGTAAGCGTAAAGTATTTATGGATAGCTCAGATGATGCAAATATTGCTGGAAATGAATTTGTTCCCCAGACTGTTAGACATCGTCCAAAGAAATGTCAAAGCCACCACCATTTTGAAAATTCAACAACTGCTTCTACTGCCACTGAGAAGTCTTGCCCAGAGCTGCCTTCAGAAACCAGAGTTATCAACAGACAGGGTTCTGATGTACTGAAATCTTCATCTAATGATGCACCAAGTGTGACTGGAAAATCCGCTCGTTGCTGCCTAGCCCTTGAACAAAATGAAATAGAGGAGAATGTTTCTGTCAGTGACAACATTTCCTGTTGTGACTGTGAGCCAGATGTTTTCCATCAAAAAGATGCTGAGGATTGTTCCGTACACGACTTTGTTAAGGAAATCATCGACATGGCTTCAACGGCCCTAAAAAGTAAGTCTCAACCTGAAAATGAGGCAGCTGCTCCTGCCTCGTTAAGTCAGATCAAGGAGAAGGTGTTGGAACATTCTCACCGGCCCATCCAGCTGAGAAAAGGGGACTTTTATTCCTACTTATCTCTCTCCTCTCATGACAGTGATTGTGGCGAGGTCACCAGTTACGTGGAAGAAAAGAGCAACACTCCATTGCCACTGGACATTACCGACTCTGGCTTAGAAGACAAGGAGGACCCTGAATGCTTCTTTGAGGCCTGTGTTGAGGACGACCCGGAGGGAGACGAGCCCTGTCTCTCTGGCCCTCCTCCAAATGAACCTGCTGTTTCCGGCGAGGCTGCTGTGCCCCAACAAGCAGCAGCAGGCTCCCCTAAGTCCAGCGATACTTCTCTCTTAGCTGAGGAGGCACACATGGTGGCTCTTGCGAGTCCTCCCCATCAGGAAGAATCTGACGTCGGAAAGGAAGCAGATGGTTTACCCCAAGCTGCGATCTGTGGGGAAAGCTCAGAGCTAACCACTTCAAGGCTGGGCAGTGAAAACACAGGTGAATCAGGAATGCCAGAAGAACGTAACACTGCTTCAGCCAAATCTGGAGTTCCAGAACTCTCCTGGAAGGCAAAGCAGCCAAAAGACAAGGCTGCATTGCTTCCCAACCCCAAAACTTTAACCTGTGAAGAAAATCTTCTAAATCTTCATGAAGAACAACATAAAAATATGCATAGGTAGAATGCAACCCTCTCCACGCATGAAAATCATCTCATTGAAAGGTATGTATGCTCCTCAGGTTTTAATATATATTCTTAATATATTTTTAATATGAATTTCATATATATCCATATGTACTTCAATGATGAGTTTGAGTCAGCAGTGCCACGATAGGGGAGAAGACTAGTCAGAATGACTGGTCACGGCAGACATTTATCTGAATAAGACATTTAGGTGGAAGAAACATTCCCAGCAACGCAAGTAACTGTGAGGCAAAAGGGAGAGAGACCGGCACAAGTGACATTTTTAGTGACAGTATCCTTATTACATCATTCTGGCAAGAAGGATACAAAATTTGAGGAAGTAGCCGAGTAATTTAGGACCTCACATTCTTCCAGTGAGGGAGGAAAAAAGGTTCTCCCAATTGCAATTATACCCTCTGATCAAAATGCACGCATAGTGACAATGCGCCCCACTTCAGTTTCCTGCACACAGAGCTGCCCGCTCCCTCCAGTGCCTGGAAATGAACAATGATAGGCTAAAGCTGCATCTCCTGATCTGGGCCTTCCTTTTATGCTTCTGTCTAATGTAACTATCATCACATTTGCTTCCCCAGTGGAAGGCTGTGCTGTCACAGCTCCTAATCATGGCCAAGGCTGAGGATTCAAACAGGAGGGGAAAGTTGATGTTAAAGAAGAGGCTCTTATTTATCCACACACAGACCGAGAAGAGGCCCAGAAAGCAAATGCAGAGAGAATACATGACAAGTTAATGGCGTTTTGATAAAAACAGAATTTTTGAATTTTGCCTGAAGGTGACAGGCTGATTTCCATCAAAATTTTTAAGGAAGTCATTCCACTCTTCATATTTAATAAGACAGCTATTGATTGATAATTCTGAGATGATGATATAGCTTGAAAAGTGACACAAAAATTCTGTTATTTTCCGTTTCTAAGCCCCAGTGATGAATATACTTTCTCAATCAAGTCTAAAGAAGAAAATTTGAGCTTTTGAATGTGAGAGTTGTATTTCACCCAAGTGTGAGGTGCCGAATGCCATCTCCACCCCCCACTCCAGAAGCTTAATGCCGTAACCTAAACTCGTGCTATAGGAAATGAATTACAGAAGCAATCTACCCTAATTTGTTAACTTATTCAAATAACAGTTATTATACTTAACTATGCTAAAGATTATCTTTTTTGTGGCAGATTGTTTATTTTTTGATGAGCCTAATTACTGATTTTCTAAAAGTAATTTACATTTATTACAAATACATCTTTTAAAATGTGACAGATAAATGTTGTTCCCATAATGTATTATGAAAAAAGTTACTATTTAAAAACACATTATTTAATTTGAAAGATGAATGGCAAACATCATTATTTTTTTTCCTGCAACACCTGTGCCCTAAGCTCATTAAAATGTGTGATTCTGTGTAGAGCTGCTAGAAATGGGGAGGGGGGGAAATATATACCATATATATACCCTAAAAATAAACTCAGTATGCAAAATTGAAGAAAGACATCATACTTACTAATATAGCTCAACTAATTTTCTATGTTTCAGACTCAATTTACAATTGGCCGCAAGTGAGAACAAAAGTAGGAGAGAGAGAAATGTATTTTCTGTGAAATATGTCCACCCTATAATCACATTCTCCATCAGCATGCAGTAGAGCTGACCATTAAGGGAGAGGAACTGCAATTCCATAAGCTGCTTCTAAACAAGTTCTATTAGTACCGATTATACTGCTGGCTCATCCAAGCTCCGCAGAAGGGCTGGTGGAGGCTGGCTGATTTTTGTTTTCTGCAAGGGAATAAAGGCTTGAAAGCAACACCCTTCGGAGCATGATATTGTGTGACTGGGACCCTCAAGTCAGCGGTCATGCTGAGGGCCGGAGCTCCAGAGGCGCTGGCACGGATGAAGCCCCTGGGTCCCGCACCCTTCCCTTTTAGATACTCTGGGAGTTTCTTCTGTCCATGACATAGCTAGAGAATCGAAATGTAAACAATAAGCAGCTCCATCTTTGGACTTGGGCAAGTGAACATGCTGTGCTGTTGGATCGGCGCAAGCCCTCACATTTCACAGGCACGACAATGCAAAACTATCAGCTAGCCCAGCTGCCAGTCAGCGGTATTTTGTTGAGCCCCCGAGAGGTGGTTCCTGGCCCTATCTCAGGCAATGGGAGATGCAGCCAGATTTTACTTCTGCAGAACTCACATCGCCCCCAAGTGACTTGTAATCAGCCAAGGGCCATTTAAATAGCCATATTCACTGGTCCTATTCAGTTTTTTCTGTATCACACACACCAAATATCTGGATGCCTAAATTTTTCACCCGTCGTTAGCATTGGGTACCTGGGCATAGATATTTACATTTTGTTAAAATACTACCAACCAGGATAAGTTATTTAATCTCAAAAGTTGACATGCCTTTGGTGTTAAATATCAGGAATACATAGTAAAGTTATTTGGTAAATATGAGACTTTGTGTCTATAAAAGCTTAACTGTTGTCATTGTTCTTCCTACAAGATTCAAAAGAGGGGGGAAAAAGCTCTACTTTTTATATTTTTAAAGCTTTTATTTATTTATTCATGAAAGAGAGAGAGGGAGAGAGAGAGAGAGGCAGAGGCAGAGGGAAAAGCAGAGACTTCTCGAGTCCCGATGCAGGACTTGATCCCAGGACCCTCAGATCATGACCTGAGCCAAATGCAAACACTGAACTGACTGAGCCACCCAGGCACCCAAAAGCTCTACTTTTTAAAGAAATTTCAAAACTATCAGTTGGGGTGCTCTATCAGAATAATAAAATACACTGCATTCAGTTTGCTGGGCTTTTTTTTTTTTCCAGAAATAAGTTCTCAGATGATGAAGTTATGTCATCTGGAAGAGCTACAACTTGGAACACCAGCTACAGTCTGTAACCATACCAAGAATTTTTTCCAAAAAAGTTTTGAGGTTTTTCATTTACTGTTCTAATTAAAAACCCACTGAAACTGTTGAAGTTTTAAACATGGTCTGACGCAGGATGCATTTGCACTGATTTCTAGGCACACTGCTGTGCTTTTCACTATTTTCATTTATGTGCCATGTTTCTACCAAAATAGAGAGGTCAGTTATAGCAAATCACATCAAAGGAAAGGTAACTGGATAGACCCAGATATTTCTGCTTAATTTGGAGGAAGCACATAATGTATGTCTGGAGTGCCTCCTAGGACCTGCCTAAGAGATGTACTTTGCACTAATCTTTTTGCTGTATTCTGACAGTTATTTCTTCATAATCCTCATCATAAGCCTCTGATCTTTGGTGAATGATTTAACCGTAAACTTCAGGCTGGATAAATCCTATGGTATAAAAATTTAACTCATCACATGCAGCCAGTGTGTACTTTTTTTTTTTCCTTTTTGGTTTACTCTGGTTTTCAGTTTTGTTTTACTGTGTATGGGGTGTGTGTGTGTGTGTGTGTGTGTGTGTGTGTGTGTGTGTGTGTTGGAGGGGCTGTATTTACTTAGGATGCATATGTGTCCTTCAGAACTTTTAAGCTCCATTGCTTTTCCTGTTTTATTGGTCTGCAAATGTGATTGTTGGTATCTCATAGATTTTAGATTTTCAGCAATTACTTGTATCTTTGCATGCTTAAGTATACGCATACACAGTAAAATTGCTCCTACTCAGTCATTACAAACTGAGAAAACTTTAAGAGCAAACATTTCTCATGTATACAACATAAATTCTTATTCTGTTTTAGTTGGATTGACACAAAATGTTTAATATGATCCAAAGCTGGCCAAGCAGGTTTAAGAAACTACTCTTGGTGATAGTGTATTAATTTTTCACTAATCAATGCAAGTGTAATCTTATCACATTTACCTTTAAAATCACTTTAGTAAGTCAAGGTTCTGGTGGATGTGAAATGTTTTTTAATTTTCCAGCACTTCTAAATAACTAGCTCTGCCATGCTAAATGACAAAGATTTTATTGGTCATCACCCATCGCGTGCGCGCGCGCACACACACACACACACACACACCCCAGATCTGTGCTTCAATCAGTTTTGCCTGCCCCTTTCCAAGTGGGCCAAGTTGAAAGAATTGATTAGCCAGGTAAGACCATTTAGTAAGACCAGCTTTGCCTCATCTAAGGATTCCTTACTCAGTGTCCATGTTTCAAGTGAGTCAAGTCCTCATTTGAACAATGCACCATGCTCGTTTTTGAGTTACTGCAGTATTTGAGTGTACCAAATTTTGTTCCATCTCTTCCTGTCTATCTCTCCCTGTTCTTGAGAACCTGCCTTCTCTCCCCAGCTTCCTATGACTTCAGCCAAACCACATTTGCTGAAGCTTTTCTGGCTTGTAAACAGGTTACAAGATTATAGAGAAAGAGAAAGATGGAGAATGAGATTATTTAGTTCTAGAAAGACAATAAAGCAACTTGACATCAGACATCAGAACTCGGGTTTAAACCCAGACAAGCAAACGCCTGCTTTATTTGAGAGCTGGTCAGAAGACCTAAAGTAATTGCATCCTGTACTGCCTGTCCCTGGAATTTAGCTGTTCTTCACATCCAACTTGTTGTTTTCAACCCCTTAGAAATAGGCAGAACTGACTGAGTTTGGAACAAATTTGTATCTGAGCCATCAAGATGTACAGAAATAATTGAGTCATTCTTATTTGCACAGGACGTCTAGGCCTTAAATGAAATGCATTCATATTCAAGCTAGAAGCCCAGGTTATATCCTTTCACTGGCAAGGGGCTGAAACATTTGGAATTACAACAAACCTATGCATATTTCACCGCTATATAATAGTGGAATTGTTCAGTTCCACTGTCACACACACAGTCCCTGAGGGAAAGGTTAAACCACCTGAGGGTCCAGGTTCTCAGGCTGTGAATCACTGGGGCCACCTGGCTGTGTTGCTTGGCACCAACCGCCTCACATTTTCATAGTGATTTGAAGCTATCCTGAGTGTTCAAAACTGAGTTCACAAGCAAAAGAGTAGATGATATCCAGAGAAAAGGTCAAACTTGATGATTTTTTTTGTTTTCTTTAAAACCATGTCTTTTTTTAAAAAAAATGTGTTTTTCAATTGACTCTGAAACATTTTTGTCAGTAATATGAACCTTGGGCTATTAAAATCACTATGTTTTATGTATCCTTTTATTTCAGCATATCAGCAGGTAGTTCCAAAAAGGCAGGCTTCCTCAAAGGGCTCAGTTCTACAAATGAAACAGACATTTCTGATACCTTTTCCTATCCCTTTTTTGTTTCTTGTAGATAAGCCTGGCTGTAACTCAGGGCTGGCTTCCTAATCCCACCCTGGGCTAGTCTGTGGTTTCATCACGTCACTGCCATTTGTTGCATTGACCTCTCCCAAGATGAATCTTCCCTCCGAATGCGATTTGTCCACATGAGCCTTGTGATCTGGATTGTGCACTGGTTTTCTTTAGGTGATTGTCTTTGAAGTTCGGCAAAGCTGCTTGTTTTCCCACGGATTCCTGTCCCAAGCTACCTCTACCAACCCCGCCTCTCCAGCGAGACTTTTCCGTTTGCCTCCTCCCTCCCCATCTACTCTTTAAAGTTCTGCAGTCCACCAAATCAATGGTCCATTACATTCACCTGTCTGGAATGACCCCCTGCCGGTACTTGACCAAGTTCATGTTTCAATCTGGATTTTTTTTTTTTTATGGTATGATGCCTATGTTTATTGAAAGAGGTTTACCTAAAAGGCCAACATTTGTTCTGATTGCAGCATACAGAAGAAACACTGGTCCTTCTTTCAAAATTAAGCAACTTTTAAAAGCGCCATTTTATTTATTTTATTTTAAAAATAATTATCTATGCAGCACTTCAAGAAACAACTATATGGTGTTGTATATTATAAACTGGTGACATTCTACTGTTAAATTATGTACAACATTTTTGTTTTTTATGCTTCTTGAGGTGGTAATGAGAAAAAAGTTTTTTAAAAATGTGTGCCTTGCTGTATTTCTTATACCATTTATTAAAAAGCTGCTTTCACGGTAAAGTTATGTTGGTTTGAAAGGAGGAAATAGCAAGGTTAAGATGTGTGAATAATGTCTGTATATATGTATAACCAAGTACAAACATTGATGTATAATGACAGTATAAAATGCTTTCATGTTTATGATGTCTAGTGATGTGGAAAATATAAGCCTTAAACCATTAGATTGCATGGTAATTAAAATTGGCATAATAAACATAGTTTATTGGGGGAAAAGGAAAATCAGTGATCTCTTCTACCTGTGTTCTTTACCAAATTATCACATCTGATTCTGGAAAAACTGTAACACGTAGTAGCTTCCAAAATATCGATATTGCATAAGAAGCTTAAAATTACTTAAACTACACGTGCTTTTCAAAATCTTTCTGATCACTATAAAGATCTTGGAACACAAATGATTAAATGCCAGTTCCCCTAAGCCAATAAGAACCTATCCTAGATTTTTTATTTCTACTTCTAATTAATGGTTTAATATTGGACTTTAGGCTACCTAGTCAGTCTCATATTTATTTTATGTAATTCTTTTGAATGGGTTTGCTAGAAAGATGATAGTAAAGTCTATAAAATTTGACAATTTTGACTTAGACTATAGATTTCAGGTGTATTTATTTTGTGTTAAAAGAAATTAGAGGAGAAATATTCCATCTGGTCTTTATTGCTCTTCTTAAATGCAGTTTTTAATTTATATCCTAACACCTACTAAAGTGCCTGATACACAGTAGGTATTCAATAAAAATTTACTGAATTTAAGTATTGAATTAGGCAGTATGGGTGCCATGTACCTTTTCATTTTGAGAGACATCCACTAAAACATAAACAACTAGGAAAATAGGTAATGCAATCATTCATTCACCTGATAGTTAACTAACACATTTTATCTGCAAGGACTATTCTAGACATGGGAGATGCATAGATGGACAAAGACCCTGCCCTCAGGAGGCTTACCTACAACACGGATGTGGTGAACACACAAATGAGATACAGTGTCCTGCAGGCAAAGAAGAGAGCAAAGTGGTAAAAGAGGCACAAAGACAGAAGTAGCAAAGAGGGATAAGGCAGAACAGAAGGGCTAGAAGGGAACAGAAAGTTAGACAATAGAAAATGAGTGAAGTTTTATTGCAGGGATAGTGGGCAAAGGTAAACTGGGAGACTGAATGAGGAGTCTTTTTTAAAAAGTTAAGTTGGAGCTTTTGTATGTAATATGGCAGGTAGTAAGGAAAGTCTTTTGCACCTGATTTTATTTATCATTAGGACATTAGTACACCAAGAACGTTTAAAAAATACTAGCCTATAATTTTATCATTCTAATAACTATTTGTATTGTTATGTGTCTTCTAATCTTTTCCGTACATATTTCTAAATTGATTAATCATTCTAGGCTTTTGAATAGGTAGTAAGAGTTCAAAAGAAGTTCTAGGCAGACATCTAGGAGTGATGGTCAAGATGGTTACGGGGGAAGAGATTAGAGATAAATGGCTCATTAGGAGGCAGCTGTAGAAAATTAGCTGGGCTTGAAATAAGAGAGGACACAGGGATAGTGGCCCGAGATGTAGAGAAAGAACGAATCTTAGAGTCTTTGAAACACCTAAGAGCATTTGGGATCTCTGTTAAGGTATGGTAGTATTTTACATATTGAGACAACCTCAGTTTTCCTTGGGTAATGCCAAGGTCTACATCTACTGGAACAAACTGACCATGACGTTCCATTTACCTGTTATATGCTCACTGAAGACCTTGAGGTATTACAAATATTTGTTTATTAATTACCTACTTAATATTAACACTGAATTTGTAAAATGACTTATATTGAACAGTACTTTTTCTGGTTGGAAGGGATGAGATAGCTTCAATCTCTTGCTGTGTGTGGGCACCACCTCCCCAGTCATCTTTGAAAATGGTCACACCAACTCTGCCTACACCTTCCACTGAGTGATTCATTATTTGTTAAGGCAAGCTGTCCCATGGTTGGGTGTGTGTCTTTGTCAGAAGGTTCTTTCTTTGGTTGCTAAAAACTACATAATGCTCCCTTCCCACTGCCTTTAATTTTGCTCCCAGTTCTGGTTCTGTCCTGATGAGCTGCTCAGAGTATTTTTACCCCTTCTTTCTCATGGCACCCTTGAAGATAACTGAGGCCAGTTACTCGTCTTCTCCCAGCTGCTGTGATTTCTGTTCTTCATTCCCTCAACTGCCCTTCACTTGTCATGATTTTCAGATCCATTTCAACCTGAGTGAATGTTAGCAGACAGAATCCTTGAAATTGAGGAACTGTCTTTATCATCATACGTGTAGAAAAATATCTGAATATTTAAGTGGTTTTCTCTAAAAATATATTCAAGATATATGTTTATTCTATTATTGTAAATTTCAATAAATAAATAAATAAATAATCCATCATGTCCTTTAGTGGCCCAGTCTAGTGCCGGAGTCATCTTGAATCTTTTCCTTATATCACATCCAAACCTAACCTGTTTCCATATAAAGCAGGGTCCCCCCCCCATTTATTTATGCATTTATTCAGTCATTCAACAAATATTCATTGAGTGGCTACTTTTGTGAGGCACTGTGTTTGGCATGAGAGATACAAAGGCAACTAGAACATAGTCTCTGCCTACAAAGGGTTTACAGTTTTTCTTGTGAAAGTGCCTTTCATGTCCTTGAATAGAGTGATCTCTCCAAATTAAATGATGACCCATTTGTTTTCCATCTAGTTTCTCTACATTTTCAAAAACCTAATGAGCAAAAATAGTATGCAGAATTATCTGGGTCTGACTACTAGAAGTGAAATGTTTTTTGTATCTGAAAATTTTAATTACAGAAAAAAATTTCAGATTTCTGGTCACTGAATAAATATGCATCTTACACAACAACAAAACAATCTAAATTCAGGGCTTTTGAGAATCTGAGTTTGATGATTTTGTTGTGTTTGGTTCATCCAGCTTAGGTTTTACCCATGCTAAAATTCCTGGGAACAAATTAGATGTAACTATCAAAACACACTGAAATAATCCAGCTATTTCTTAGGAGTCAAATTATTTTAATCTCCAAATGAGTTTAGTATTATTTTAGAATTTTGATGAATACCTGATTTTTCAAGCATTGTATAATTCTTATATTTCAAATTTTTTTACTTGCACCAACTAAATTTACAATTTTTTTCTATACATTTTTCAATTTTTATTCTGAATAATTTCAGACCTATATAAAAGCTGAATGAATAGTACAATATTTGCATACTCATCACTCAGATTTGTATATTGTTAATATTTTACCCCATTAGTTTCATCTCGCTCTCTATACACACACACACACTTTTGTGTTGAACCATTTGAAATTAAATTTCAGATCCTAACACTTCATCTAAATGCTTCAGCCTACATCATCTAAGAACAAAAGTATTATTCTACAAGTCTACAGTACACCCAAAGAATGTAACATTGATACAATATCTGATAATCTATATCAAATCTATATTCAGATTTCTCCAAATGCCCTAATAATGTCCATTTGCAGTTGTGTTTGTTTTAATTCCAGATCCAAACAAAAATCATGCATTGCTTTTAGTTTTTGTGTCTTTTCAATTTTGAACAGTTTCCCTATGCTCTTATTCTTTCTTTCTTTGGTCTTTCATAACTGACATTTCTGGAAAGTCCAGGCCAGTTTTATAGAATGACCCACAATCTGGATGTGTCTAGTTGTTGTTTTCATTATTCAACTCAGGGTAAACATTTTTGTCAAGTATAGTGCACAGGTGATGTTGTGTTCAATAGCTACTCTTTAATGAAGAATGAATGAATCACTGACATTCTCGATGTGTCTTGAAGTTCACAAGTTATTCTTACAGCGCATGCTTTAGTAGTTGAAAGCAGGTGTCAACAAACTACAGTTTGGACTAAATCTGGCACACTGCCTTTTCTTGTTTGGCCTATGAGCTAAGAATGGTTTTTGCATTTTTAAATGGTTGAAAAAAAACCAGAAGAGTATTTCATGACGTGTGAAAATTATTTGAAATTCAAATTTTGGTGTCCGTGAATAAAGTTTTATTGGAACATAGCCACACACATTTGTTTACATATTGTCTATGGCTGCTTTTGCACTGTAAACTGCAGAGTTAAGTAGTTGAGGCAGGGACCATGTGGCATACAAAGCCTAAAATATTTACAAAAATATTTTTGGTCCACTACAGAAAAAACCTTCCTATTTCTGGTCTACAGTGTTCTAAATTCTGACACCATTTTGTTAGAGGTTGATGGACTCCCATTTGCAAAATCAATGTAACATATTAGCACCTGCCATCGTTATTCTTTGCTTTCTAGATTTTGTTGAGTTCTCAATTTTAGTTTCATATTACCTTTAGTAAAATGAAGTATGCCTTGTTTCATACACTTAAAGACTTTTCCACATCCACCGTCAGTTTAAGGACTTAAATTTAGTTCACTTATTACAGCCTGGCTTTGATTGATTTAGAGGGTTAGTCAATTACAGACTAAGTCATTAGTTCAATCAGAACCATCAGGAAAATTGACATAACCTAAACTCACTTCAATTCACTGATAAACTGGAATCCTTTCTCTAAATGTTTTTCTAAAGCATTTTTAAATCCAGGCCATTTCAAAGAGTCCAGTTTTTTTTCAAATTTATTTTTCATCCCAAAGGTAAAAACCATGGTCATTGATTGTGTAAGATACACTTTCATTTCCCACATGCTGGTCATAATTAACGATCTGAATTTGTCAAGGAAATAAGTATTCACCACAGACCTTGCTGTGGCCACAGGTGGGCATTCTTACTGAATGGAAGATGTTCAAAAGGTAACCATCCTTAGTACTTTTTTCCCTTAATTCACCATCGAGAGCTCTGCCACCTCCCACTGCCACATGCTTATGGAGGGGACACTCAAGGAAGTTTTTTTAGCCACTTCCTCTTCCTTAAAAAGCAACCACATACTTTTCATATAGCAATGGCCCCTAAACATGAGACTTGCTATGTAGTTGCATTTTCAGAGTAAAATAACACAAAGATGTGTGCAAGTCAGGCCCACATTATTATTATTATTATTTTAAAGATTTTATTTACTTGACAGAGACACAGTGAGAGAGGGAACACAAGCAGGGGGAGTGGGAGAGGGAGAAGCAGGCTTCCTACTGAGCAGGGAGCCCGAAGCGGGGCTCGATTCCAGGACCCTGGGACCATGACCTGAGCCTAAAGCAGTTGCTTAACGACTGAGCCACCCAGGCACCCCATCAGGCCCAAATTATTATGGTTTCTTGTAGCAAAGGCATTTTAGCCAATGCCTTGAGACCATTCTGTTCCTTGATTGATGGGCCCTCACCAAAGCAGAAAACATGCAAAGATTATTTGTACTTGTGTTTTAAAGTAAAACAGGGCCTACATAAAGCAACTTTTCTCCTTCTCTTTTCTTTTGTAACACACACAAGTTGGAAGATACATGTGTGAGACCCTTCCAGGCTTTTCCCAAGGATTCATAATTTCCAGTGAGGAAAGACCCCTCCCTGCAACACTTCTCTCCCACTCATAAAGGGGATCATAATGCAGCTGAATGGAGTGACATTACTCTATGCATAACTTTGGAGCAAACCTAATTTGTACTTTAAAAAATTATTTTTTTAAAGATTTTTATTTTATTTATCTGAGAGAGAGTGCGAGAGCATAAGCTGGGAGAGGGAGAAGCAGGCTGATTAGCAGGGAGCATGATGTGGGGCTCAAACCCAGGACCCTGGGATCATGACCTGAGTCGAAGGCAGATGCTTAATGGACTAAGCCACCCAGATACCCTAAAAATTATTTTTAAATATTGGTACCTTATTATTGGTTATAAATCCCTTATGACATCATGTTTAAGAATCACTGAGGCTTGTGCTCTCTTGGTTGAAAAGAAGTGCCCCAAAACCTGGGAAAGGATTTCCAAAGAAAAGAGAATCGACACCCCTGTGCATGGATGTACAGCCTTGGATGCTCCACAATGATGAAGAACTGAAGCTTTCTGGTGAGTCCGTTCTTTAAAAAACTGAATTTAAGGGAAGCAAATGTAAAATGCAACAAAATTTGGCCTCACATTTACATTGGAGAAATGGCCGATACTATTGAGTTAGCCCAGATAACTTCACCCCTGGTTAACTACAGAAGCATCAGATATGGAACATCAATGTCTCCCAGATGTACACAAAACCTTTTGTGTCTCTACCATGGAAGCCGCCATATTCGTCAACTTTATTAGACTGTGACATTACTCTCTCTCCCTTCTACATTCATTTTATGTGGAAATTTGAAAAAAGATTACCGATGTGTAATTTGGTGTTTTTTCCACACCATCAAGACATACAATAATAGATTTTGTCAATTTAATAAAAATCAATAAGCACATGATTTAATAAGAAACACTAAAATTATTAAAATATTTCTTTGTCCTTACACTTATCCTGCCAGTAAAAACCCATCCTAGCTCCCTGTAAACAAATGCACCATTACGGGCATAAAACAAACATTATTCAGCAAAATTTATTCAAGGACTAAAATGACGGAAGGTATTAGGAACATAAAAACGCAAAAGATCCTCTCTAAATCCCAATATTCCCCAACAACTGGTTTATAAAAAATACACTAAGGTTTATAGAATTAGTCTTGTTCTATTAGTTGATCAAGTTACACTGTCAGCAATTCAAAACAAGTAATTCCCTCTGTGTGTGTGTTTGCTTGCTTGCAAATATGTTTCATTTATTTTAAAGTGTCTTTTTATATAGAAATCCAGGTTGCTGAAAATTTATCTTGTCATTAAAGTGGTGTGAAAATCAAATCAGTCTTCATATAGGTTCTCTTATCCCTGCTGATCTCAAATGACTAATGATGCTTATGGCAAGGTTTTGTAAAATGGAAGCTCCTTAACTTTTCAGGAAACAGTTCTTTTTTTACATGTACACCCGTTTTGGCTCTCTCCTAAATACTTCTAGAACTTTCTAAGTTCAGGATCACTCTCTCACCAGTAATGTCTTTCCTTGCAGACTGTATGTAGAAACATTTTTTAGAAAGTAAAATTACTAATTATTTAAAGACTAAGAGGCATTTTCAATAGGAATGAAATAATTTTCAATAGGTATATTTTTTAAAAAGAAAAAACAGATTCTAATTGATTTGGAATGATTGTAAACCAGAATATTCTTGTTAACCGAAGGGTCTGCTTATTTAAGTCACCTGTGACTTACTGGCAACTCAAACTATTTTTTTTTAAAGATTTTATTTATTTGACAGAGAGAGGGGCAGCGAGAGAGGGAACACAAGCAGGGGGAGCGGGAGAGGGAGAAGCAGGCTTCCCGCGGAGCAGGGAGCCTGATGTGGGGCTCAATCCCAGGACTCTGGGGTCATGACCCAAGCTGAAGGCAGACGCTTAACCAACTGAGCCACCCAGGTGCCCCCAACTCAAACATTTTTAAACAAAATTTAATCTTTGATGATTTGGCATCACCATAGCGATTACCAATTACTGCTTGGTATAGTAAATGAGTAAGTTACAGGAACTCTGGCTAGGTCAGTAAGCATACTCTGGATATTATTTTTTAAATCAATCTAAATAATAATAAAATAACTCATTATCACCCAGGTGCTTACTATGTACAGGCCAGTGGTAATTGGTGATACCCATTTTACAATAAGGAAACTGAGGAGGAAGAGAGCTAGGCTAGTTATTCTTGGCTTCCTTTTCGTAAGAGCAGAGTGTGGAGGGAAAAAAGCTGTTTCAGAAACTTGTTTTCCATCTAGATAAATAAGGAGTTATTTTACAGAGTTCACTTAACATTCACATACACGTTGCTAAATTTCCTGTCTTTATTACTTATTAAACATATAATTCATGCCAAAACTGAAGAAAAGACTTTCACTTTAAAAAAAAAATTCTTATAAAAATTCTATAGGAAGAAATGATAGCTAAATTAGCACTTGAAAAAGGCCAAAGAAAATTATATATTGTATATAATTATGCCTCATTATGACCTCTGTACATTTTCCAGAAAAGTTAGGCATTAAAAACACACACAACAGGAACACCTTAAAGGTCAGAGCCTGATGAAAGAAAAGCGCAATAGTTAATCATGAAGGACGAGATTAATGTTCTGGTAGACACATACATTTTTATCATTACATTTTGCTAAATAAATACTTTAAAAGATGCAATTTCCCTTCCATGTATTTTGTTCATATCTGAGAGAGGTGGTAGAGAGAGGCAATTCTATAAAATAAAACTTAAATTTTAATTAATGAAATGAAAATGTGGGATTTGCTGATTCCTAGCATTCTTTATGTGATTTTTCTTCCCATGGGTCTTTTTTGCCCAAAGGTACTCTCGCTTTAAGAGTAAATACTGAACTCTCAGTTTCCAAAAAACTTATCTCAAAATTTCTCATTATCTTTCAAGAGATATTTACTAAGATAGCAGAGTTCCTGGATCATATTTGTTGGATTTCACCCTGACAACACCCTTAATTATAAACATTTAAAATAACAATTTCAACTGTTTTTTACTTTTTATAATAAAATAACTTCAGATTTACAAACTATTGCAAAAATAAAAATAGTACACTTTAGCCAGGTTTACCTATTGTTAATATCTTACTCTGTTTTATCGTTTTTTTTATTTTTGAAGTATAATTAACATAAAATGTCATATTAGTTTCAGTAGCATAACATACTAATTCGACAATTCTATGCATTACTCAGTGCTCAGCATGATGAATGTAGTCACCATCTGTCACCATACAACATTATTGCAATATTATTCACTATCTTCCCTATACTGTACTTTTCATCTTCATGACTTATTTATAACTGGAAGTTCATACTTCTTAATCCCCTTTATCTATTTCACCCATCGCCCCATTCACCTCCCCTCTGGCAACCACCTGTTTGTTCTCTGTATTTAAGAGTCTTGGGGTTTTTTTGTTCGCTTTTGTTTCTTTAAATTCCACATATAAGTGAAATAGTACAGTATTTGTCTTTCTCCGCCTGACTTATTTCACTTAGCATAATACCCTCTAGGTGCATCCATGTTGTCACAAATGGCAAGATCTCATTCTTTTTTATGGCCAAATAATATTCTATTGTATATATATACCACATCTTCCTTATCTATTCATTTATCGATGGACCCTGGGTTTCTTCCATATTTTGGCTATTGTAAATAATGTGAAGTAAACATAGAAGTGCATCTATCTTTTCAAATTAGTGTTTTTGCTTTCTTTGAAGATAAGTTACATACATCATAGCCTTTTATCCCTAAATATTTCATTGCATATTTCTTAATACAGATATAGGTATATTCTCTTATATAACCATAGTACAATTATCAACTTCAAAAGTTTATATTGATATCATTTCACATTCCAATTTTGTCAGTTTCCTTAATAATATCCCTTATAGCATTTTTTCCTTCTTCAGTACACGAAGTGGGTATTGAATTTAGTTGTCATATCTCTTCAGCTTCCTTTAATCTGGAAACATTTCCCCAGCCTTTTTTTTTTATGACATTGATAATTACAAAGAATAGATCTCTCCCAACCCCTTTAAAAAATACATTATTACTCATTTTGTGTTTATCTATCTTTCCTCATGATTAGATTGAAGCCATGCATCTCAATAAGAATATTGGTGTTCTGTCCTTCTTGGGGTATCATATCAGGAGACACACAGTGCATCTGTCCCCCATTACTGAGAGTATTTTGATCATTTTCTGGAGAAACACTTTAAAGCCAGCGAATATCCTGCTCTGCCTCAAAATTTTCCATATATTTAGCATTCATTGATAATTCTTGTCTAATCTGCTCCTTGCCAAGATGGTTGCAAAATTATGATTTTCCAATGCTACCATTTACCAATTGGCTTTGATATTCCCCTGTAAGTTAGATCCCTCCTTTTCCCCCTATTTATTTATTTACTGTAGGTAAAAATTCATGAATTATTTCCCCATTATTTATAATTCATTACTGCACTTAAATTATTTTGGTACAGAAATTGTCCCAGGTTTGGCTAGTGTGAGCCTCTTCAATCTAGCTCTTAAATTCTTTTTTTTTTTTAAGATTTTATTTATTTATTTGGCAGAGAGAGACACAGTGAGAGCAGGAACACAAGCAGGGGGAGTGGGAGAGGGAGAAGCAGCCTCACCGCTGAGCAGGGAGCCTGATGCGGGGCTCGATCCCAGGACCCTGGGATCATGACCTGAGCCGAAGGCAGACGCTTAACGACTGAGCCGCCCAGGTGCCCCTAGCTCTTGAATTCTTATGAATCTTTTAAGCAATCCATTACTTTCTGGTATAATAAAGTGTTCCAGTCTAATTTTGTACCTACCTGCTCCAATCCTTTAATCAGCCATTTCTCTGCAGAGCCTTGGTTCTTTTTAGTAGGGACTGCATTAGAGACAAAGATCTGAGCACTAGGTGTCTTTGGGGCTGTCTTTGCTTCTTGATGCTTTCATCCAACAAAGCTAGGAAACACATGAATGTGCATGCACATATATGTATACATACATAAAATTATATATGCACAAAGGCATATTCATACGTATGCATGTACACACACAAACATGCATATACACATATGTTTACTTATTTTAGAAATCAGGAGTTCTCACCAGTTCCTCCAATTTCAATCTATCCCACAAGATTCTTGACTGCTCCGATTTCATAGTTGTATTTCCCTTCTTCCACCATGACAACCCTGGATACCAGCAACATCAATACATTTACTCACTTGCTGAATAATGGAATACATTTAAAATAGTTTCAGAAATTGCTTCAGAACCATTATAATAAACAGCCTCCTGAAAAGAGTTCAGGATTCATTTGCAATTCCCCCATCCCATTTCCCTTCCTACACACCTCACTCTGCTCAATATGGAGTTTGTTTAAATATTTTGTTTCAAAGTTCCTATGTTATTTTTCTCCTCTTTTCTCCCTTCCTCCTGCTTTTTCTCCCTCCCTTCTTTCCTTCCTTCTTTTATTCCCCTTATTTACTTCTTCCCTTCAGTTATGACATTCATTTAAAATAAAATTAAGTTCATTTGTTTTCATTTTTTTTCAGTTTTAGGTTATTGTTTTTCTTCCATTCTTATTGACTGAATTTTATTTTTTGGATGTGCAGACTATTAACATACTTTCTAAAGTCAAAACTACATAAAAAGTTATATTCAAAACACTGTTACCCCCTCCCCCCCCAGCCCATCAAGCCCATTTCCCCTCAGCCTTGTAATTCCACAGTTTCATTGTCTTCAGCTTTATTTGTCCTTTGTTTCTTTCTGTAATAATAAGCAGATATATGTATATGCTCTTATTTTCTTTTCTAGCACAAAAGGTAACCTATTACTGTGTCTTTTGCCTTTGATTTTTTTAAATTTAATATTGTCCCCTGGAAATCACTCCATATAATTTCACAGAGATTTGCCTCAATCTTTTTTGTAACTATATGGCATTCACTGGTCACAACTTTTCTGAAGCCCTTTTGTTACTACAAAAGGAGGTTTGGAGTACATTCATGCCAATATTATGTGTAAGGATTAATGACGAGAGATTTTTTTTTTTAAGTAAGGTGTTGGTGTAAATGGCCATTTCTGCTCTGTTTATTGTCTAAGAGCAGCTGTGTTTTGAGTCCATGATTTCAGGCTTCTGTTGATTTTCCTTTAGGAGTTATCCCTATCACCCTGTCTCTTCATTACACTCTGTGCCACCCCTACCCCCACCAACAACTGGAAACTTTTCCTAGGCCGAGAAACATGCTTAACTATCTGCTGCCATCAAACACTTTCTCTCAGGAGTGGTGCCTCTGTATACTGCAGCAAGATGCCCAGCTAGAGGGGCCAGTCAGCATAAAATCCACCCAGTATTCTGGCCAAGTCACGCCAGCATTCATGTGGGAGTATGTCTACCCAGGGTCAAGTTTTCATCATTTTCAGAAGGCACTGTAGAGTCTAGCCGCAGCTCGGTTCTCAACCCTTCTTTCCCTTCATGTTACCATCATAGCTCTCCAGCCTACACCGTCTGAATTCTTGGAAGTTTTATGCTAGTATATCCTTCCCATTCATTCTCCCTCTGTAGTCTTATTTCTGTCCCTTCCACTCCTCCGAAACTGCTCAATCGCGATTCCTCAGGAAATGATAATCCTACTGGACAGCAAAGAAGTATCTGGCCCTTGGAACCTTTCTGGCAAGCCATGTTTCTTTTGACTTCTGAAGCCTACAATTCTCCTCCTTCCTCTTCCTTTTGTTTTTGTTTTTGTTTTAATTTTTTATTGTTATGTTAATCCCCATACATTACATCATTAGTTTTTGATGAAGTGTTCCATGATTCATTGTTTGTGCATAACACCCAGTGCTCCATGCAGAATGTGCCCTCCTCAATACCCACCACCAGGCTAACCCATCCTCCCACCCCCCTCCCCTCTAGAACCCTCAGTTTGTTTTTCAGAGTCTATCATCTCTTATAGTTCGTCTACCTCTCCGATTTCCCCCCTTCATTCTTCCCCTCCTGCTATCTTCTTCTTCTTCTTTTTTTTTTCCTTAACATATATTGCATTATTTGTTTCAGAGGTACAGATCTGAGATTCAACAGTCTTGCACAATTCACAGCGCTTACCAGAGCACATACCCTCCCCAGTGTCTATCACCCAGCCACCCCATCCCTCCCACCCCACCCCCCACTCCGTCTCCTTCCTACCTTTTCTGCTACAGGTATTTCTCCAGATTTCCTTCTTAGGCTTCCACTCTTTTCACTCTATAGTTCCCATTAGAGTTATTTCCTACTTCCGTAATTTCACCTCACCTCTAGGTGTAGGTTTTCCAGCATCTCATCACTAAGGTGGTTTTTTCTCAGGAATTCTAGGTCTAAGTTCCTTTTATCCAACTGTGTTTCCACCTGATGGTTCACTTCAGAGCTCATACTTTAAAACCAAACTTGTTGGGGCACCTTGGTGGCTCAGACGGTTAAGCGTCAGCCTTCAGCTCAGGTCATGATCCCAGGGTCCTGGGATCGAGCCCCGCATCAGGCTCCCTGCTCAGTGGGAAGCCTGCTTCTCCCTGTCCCGCTCCCTCTGCTTGTGTTTCCTCTCTCACTGTGTCTCTCTCTGTCAAATAAATAAAATCTTTAAAATAAAACAAAACTTGTAATTTTTTCACTGTTTTATGATTCTATATCATTAACATTTTCCCACTTGTTCAAGATTCAAACTCCAGAATAGCTCTGATTTCTCTCTCTCTCTCTCTCTTTCTCTTTAATTCCCCAAAGGTGACTAGAAAAGTCTCAGTGTTCCTTCTTTCCCAAATTTTGAAATCTCATTTAGGAACTTTCCATTCCCTCTGTCACCTTGATGCTAAGACCCCCATGACTCATGGTTCATAGCAATAATTTTTTTAATTCATTTTTGAATCATTCATAACTCATATCACTTTCTCTCACATATTTGATTTAATCAAGTTCTTTGTGAATATCTAAATTTGTGCCCTACTGGAGCTGAAGACAGTGCTTGTGAAATATCAGATGTATCCTCTTGAAGGTGGTTTATGGGATTCTCAGTCTTTAAGCCTGTAGAAGACTCACCTGAGAAGCTTGTGGAAAGGAAGATTTCCAGTCCCCACGTTTATTCTGATCCAGGAGGCCTGGGGTAGAGCCTAAGCATCTGTATAACAAATACCCCAGGTTATTCTTTCCCAGGTATTACACTGACTGAACTTTCTAAGACGTTCTGCTAAATAGTCCCTAATCTAGTATCGACTCTGTGTTGAACAGATATTTCTCATATGTATTTATATATTACTTCCACAAGTGATGTGTGATGTGAGGCAGCTTACAATAAAATTCACAATTACATGGAAAATCATTAATATAATAAAAGGTTCGAGCCAAGAAATAAAAACAGTGAAGAAATGGTTATTTGAAAATCCAGACTAAAGGAAAGTACTGAAACTAAAGCATAAAAACTCACTCCGAGCTACTTGACAATCAAGGTAAAGAAGAAAACATGACTAGCAAGAGTATTCTTTATCTTATAAAAAGAAGTAACTTTCTTTTTTTTTTTTTTTAAAGATTTTATTTATTTATTTGAGAGAGAGAGAATGAGAGAGAGCACATGAGAGGGGTTAGGGTCAGAGGGAGAAGCAGACTCCCTGCCGAGCAGGGAGCCCAATGTGGGACTCGATCCAGGGACTCCAGGATCATGACCTGAGCCGAAGGCAGTTGCTTAACGAACTGAGCCACCCAGGCTTTCTACTGCACCTGAGCTTTGACAAGAATTAACCCAGTGGTTCTTTATTTGGGGACCATTGACTAACAAAATAGATAATATAATTTAAATCTCTCTTTTTTTTTTATAAAGAAGTCTGTATAGAGCTACTTCTTACAATAAGCTTAGATGAAAACTGAGGGCACAATACAGTAACATTTTTTATTGTTTTTTTTTAAAGATTTTATTTATTTATTTGACAGAGAGATAGAGAGAGAGAACAAGTAGGCAGAGAGGCAGGCAGAGGGAGAGGGAGAAGCAGGCTCCCCCCTGAGCAGGGAGCCCGATGCGGGGCTTGATCCCAGGACCCTGGGATCATGACCTGAGCCGAAGGTAGCCGCTTAACCGACTGAGCCACCCAGGCGCCCCAATACAGTAGCATTTTAGAGAATCTTGAAGATGAGTGAATGGTGGATTCCTTCGATAATCTCTTCTAAGTATCAATAGTTTCAGCCAGGCTTTTGACAGAAGATGAATAATAGACGATTCAAAATTGGAAATGCTATCCTGTTCTCTCACAGGTAGTCCACATTTCTGATTGAAAAAAGATCTGATGTGTGGATGGCAAAGATGCTGTTTCCTTGTGAAGATAAAAGGACTTGCCTGATATTTTCATCTTAATGGAGAGTCATTTTACCTCTGGACAACAGTGAGCTGAGTACTTTCAAACAGATCAAGGGCAATTCTCACCAAGCATTTTAATGTCTGCACAAATCGATGGCAAAGCCAAACTTCTCTACCATAAAGCCCAAAAGAAATGGCCCACCTTGGAAGGTTTTGAGGATAAGAAGTACCAAAGATCTGTCTTGACCATAGAGGATCCTTAACATGACCCTGTAAAATATTTAATTTTGAGACCAACTGCATACCAAGGGTTAACCAGGTAAATCACACATTGTGATCCTAAGGCACTACATATGGCAATCAGTTGAGCAGATCAGGTTAATATTATCCATTTAGATGTCAAAGTGTGCCTGCCAAAATGGATCATTTGGTCTTAGGAGAATTAATATTTAGTGGCTTTTCCTGACATAAGTTGGCCAATAGGTTGAATTGCTTGTCAAAACCACTTCTGTGACCAAATAGGAAGGCATGTCATCAACACATGAGAGGTACTTGTCTTGCTGTGGCTAGGTCATCTAAAAACAACCAATTTGTTTAGTTATAAAATTAAAAGAGGGGCACTTGGGATCCAGCCCTGTTTTATGCCATTTAAAATAGACATTGCATCTGTCAAAAAGAAGGCCTTTTCTATCCATGTTAATTTGTGCCATGTTGTTCAGCAGTAATGGCTCTGAGAGAGAATTATAAGCATTGAACCTCTGTTGAGATCATACACTTAGGCCTCTTTATGGATTCAATGTCCAATGATAAATCAATAAGTTCCATGAAAAGTCTTAAAATGCTTCTAACTGATTGAAAGAGTGCATTCTATCTTCAGAAATATATTCTGCATGCTGATTTCTCCCTTTCAATTATCCATACCTATTTCTCAATCTATCCTCATGCCTCTTCTTATATACTCTCTTATAGTTATCTTAACATATATCTTATAGGCCCAATTAGTTTTCTTTTATATCGGATCATCCAAAGCTTTGAATAGTAATTCTATAAATATATGAGTGCTCTTAAACTTTTGTTCAAAAAAAGAATGAATAAATAGTGGATAAATGAATAGATAGGTGAATAATATTTCCTACTTTGGTTGTGTTCAAAAATAAAGTTCCTAACCATACTGTTTGGAGACTCAGAAGAAAGAAGCAAAAAGTCAAAGGATGTGATGAATGTGATCTGTGTCTTTTAACTCAAGAGGTGGTTTTGGCCTTCAGTCAAGAAAATTTGGAATCCTATCACTCTGGTTTGCCAAGGTACAGATCTTGAAAATGGATGGGCTCCATCAGCACTTGAAATGAAGTTACAGACCTTGTCACATTGGCCAAGCCACTGTAATGTTCCAATTGGATTCCTCTAATCTAAGTTCCTCTAAAATCTAAAGAACTCCCAGAGTCTGAAGACTGTAAATTCCTTAATTTTTTTCATTTCTGTTGTGGCTTCCATGTGTGTATTGGGGAGTTATATTTAGCCTCCAAAAAGTTTTCAGTTGATTGATAATATATTTGTATGTAGATACCAGCTTTTTTTCAGTACATTACACAACCTAGTCAAGGATTTCCTGTATTTTTCACCTCATGACCTACATAAGAAGTGATCATCTCATACTCCAGATTAAATGAAGGAAGCTGGTCATGGTGATAGGCCCTTTGGGCCGCCATGGGGGCTGAGAAGATCCAACCTTAGCACAACAGTAGCACCATATTCTGGTGTCTGTCAGAACCAAATTTGGGAAGCCCTGGTCTTAAGTTTATAAACTCAAATCTTAGAGTAGAAAGTGCTTAGCAGGTCCAGTTTTGTATTCCCAGGCCTTAGATTAAATTACTCTGAAATATCCAAGACAGTGATTGTTTACTGTATGTGTGAAGATTTCTAAAGTCTGTTCAAAGACTGTTCTGCTGCAGGAACATCGTTCCTGTACAGTCTCTATGTCGGCCACCTTACTCTCTGCCACTTATAGTCAGCTCCTTTATCTTCTCATAAATGAAAGTCAACGTTCTCATAAAAACTATCCTTCAAAACCTTGAGTAAGTCACTTGTCAGTCTCTTTGGGTAAATAAGGTCAATGTTTTCTATCTCTTTTCACAGGGCCAGTTTCCTATTTCCTCAATATTTTATCTCCTTTTTAAATTTTTGGTTCTTTAAATTCACTGTGATTTCACCACATTTCTAAAAAATACAGAAATAAAAAAGTGGCAAATTATTCCAGAAACATCTGGCCATCACTGCCTATATGCATATTGGCTACTTACCTCTTACTGTGGTCCACTGACATTCTCATGTATTATTTCATTGTTAGTGGTCAGTTGATGCCATTTACACTTACTCTTAAACAGGTGAGAAACTGTGAACAAGGGACTCAAATAATCAAATTATAAATTATAGCTGCCATTGAGTAAAGCACTATACTTAATAGGTCTTTTTTTTTTAACAAAAGATTTTTATTTAAAATTTATTTATTTAGAGAGAGCATGAGAAAGGTGGGTGGGGAGGTAGGGGCAGAGGGAGAGAGAGAATCCTCAAGCAGACTCCCCACTGAGCATGGAGCCCAACTTGGGGCTCGATCCCACGACCCTGAGATCCTGACCTGAGCCGAGATCATGACTTGAGCCAAAATCAAGAGTCAGACACTCAACTGACCAAGCCACCCAGATGCCACAATACTTAAAAGGTCTTGACAAATTTTATCCCATTTGATTCTCACAACAGCCTAACAGGTAGATATTAGTATTTCCATTTTATAAATGAAGACACGAAGGCTCAGGGACATTAGATAACTTGTCCAGGGTTGGTCTTGGATTCAAGCAGATTAATTCTTTGACCATGGCTACTTACTGTTTCTGAGAACAGTAGTTCAGAATAATAATGGTCAGACCAATTTGCACTATGTCCATTATTCTGGTTCTTTCTGTAGTCACCCTTATGTGGAAGCCAATTCACATTAAAGTTGACTTTTACTTCAAATTGTACTGATTATCTCCTTCAAAGGACCAAGTATAGCTTCAAAAGAGTTAATGCTTCTCAAAATATGCTTCTAAGCATATTTTTTCTAATCCATTACGGTCATGTGTTTTTTTATTGAGGTGTACTTGACATATAACATATTAGGTGTATAACATAATGATTCAATATTTGTATATATTGTCAAATGATCACCACAATAAGTCTAGTTAACATCCATCACCATACATAGTACAAATTTTTTTCTTGTGAGGAGAACTTTTAAGATTCGTTCTTTTAGCAACTTTCAAATATACAATAGAGTATTATTAACTATAGTCACCATGCTATACATTACATCCCCATGGTTTACTTATTTTATAACTGAAAATTTGTACCTTTTGACTCCCATTCAGTCCACCCCCTACACCCAACTTCTGCCTCTGGCAACCACCAATTTGTTTTCTATATGAGTTTGTTTTTGTTTCTTAGATTCTACAAATAAGTGAGATCATACAGTACTTGTCTTTCTCTGACTTACTTCACTTAGTATAATGTCATCAGGGTCCATCCATGTTGCCACAAATAGTAGGATTTCCTTCTTTTTTATGGCTGGATAGTATGCACACCTTTTCAAGTCAGTGCTTTTGTTTTCTTTAGATAAATATCCAGAAGTGGATCATTATGGATCATATGGTAGTTGTATTTTTAATTTTTTGAGGAACCTTCATACTGTTTTCCAGAGTGGCTGCACCAGTTTGCATTCCCACCAATAGCGTACAAGCATTCCCTTTTCTACACATCCTTGCCAACATTTGTTACTTCCTTTTTGATGATAGCCGTTCTAACAGGTGGGAGGTGATACATAATCATGTAGCTTCTCGGAAAAACCTTATTTATTAAGCAAATAACACTCATCATGTGTCTAAATACTCTTCTAGGTGCTTTATAACTATGAACTCATATAGACTATGAAATAGGCACTATTTAAATATGGAAAAACTGAGGGAGAAGTTAAATAATTTCCCAAAGTCCCAGAAGTAGCATGGAAATAGAGCTGGGATCTGAACCTATGCATCAGAGATGAAGCACTTCACTGCTCTCCAAGCCTCTATTGCTTGCTGAGCAATGTGTTATGTAGAAAGTGGGATGACTATTTTAATTCTGTTACTGAATTTAAAAACCATAAAGTGTGTGTTTGTTGATAGGTGTGTGTAGGCAGACATATGCATACAGACACACCTTTTAAAAACTTAGAAATAGGGCGCCTGTGTGGCTCAGTCGGTTAAGTGTCTGCCTTCAGCTCAGGTCATGATCTCGGGGTCCTGGGATTGAGCCCCGCATTGGGCTCCCTGCTCGGAAGGAGCCTGCTTCACCCTCTCCCTCTGCCCCTGCCCCCCACCCACTGCTCATGCATGCATGCTCTCTCTCTCTCTCAAGTATTTAAATAAATAAAATCTTTAAAATTTAAACGGATGGAAACACCCTCTTACTCAGAGATGGTTTTATTCATAGTAACATAAACCAAGAAACCTATGATCAGATAAAAATACAAACCTCAAGTTCAAAACTTCCAGTGCAGTAACATATATCAGAAGCCACCACAACCTTTCTCTTAGTTTGAGATACCTAAGTTCTCAAGCAGGTCCAAAATTTGGTGTCTTGACTCCATTCCAACCAGCAGAGCTGAGACAGGGCTACAAGCTCTGAAAATTAGCCTAGATTTACCCATCCTCAAAGCGAACTGAAAGACCTTGAAAATTTTTCAACCTCAGGTCTACATGATGTCAAGTCTGCCTCTGCTTTCATGATTGGAGAGGATGTTATTCAGTTATGACATATCAGTCAGTTTTTAATGGCAACTGCATAAATACATCACAATTATTTTACACTCTCAAATGCTGGTCACTGCATAAGGTTGTTCAATTTATCTATCATCTATCTATCTATCATCTATCTGTCTAATCTATTTTTTATGGCTGTTCAATTTAAACAAGGAATTCTATCACACAATACCCTCTATCTAGTTAATTTTAAATAATGTGATTTGGAAGGTATTTGGGAGTCCCCTTGTATTTCCCTCTAAGAGGCCTGGGACAGTTTGACTTTTCTTGAAATCAGCATATATTTCAATGGGTGAAAGAAAAGAAATGTTCTGTCTTACAGCTTTTGTTGGTATGCACAACTGCTCCTAAAACAAGACCCTGAGTGAAAAAACAAGTAGAATTTTAACAGATACTATATATAAATATAGGTATTGCCCAGGCAAGCAGTAAAACCCATAGGAAAAACTGCTATAAAGGGGGTAAGCTTGATATGTTTTGGACATACACACAGTAGAGGAAGAGCTCTGGGCATTGGAGTCACAGTACTTCTGTTCAAATCCCAGCTCTGCCATTCACCATTTGTATGTCTTTAGGCAAATCACCTATCTTTTCAAAGCCTTAGATCACTTGATTATATAAAAAGAATGCAAATAATTTGTAAAATTGCTTTGAATATGATAGATAATGTATTAATTAGCCCCGTTGCTGTCCCCCTTGTAGGTGTGTATGTATATATATATATAAACACATATATAGAGAGAGAGATATAAATGGTTTTCTTTATTCTGAAGATCCTGTGTTCTTATTTCGAATTTGATATAGGAAGTTAACAAAGAAAAAAGGAAATGCTTTGGGCATCATCAAAATGGTAAAAAAATAAAAATAAAAATAAAAAAGGACCTGGCTCCCTTTAGGTGCTCAAAAGCTAGATGCTCTGTTGTAAAATGTCTAATATTGGCTGACCAACACATACTAATCCAAATACGACATGCAGTAATGTTGAGCCAAGTGTTTGCTCTATTATCCTGGTTTATTGTGAAATATTTTATTTGAAACAAAAACAAAAGTACACAATTTCAATTACTAGATAGGTTTCCATGATGCAGACAAACTTATCCAAAGTAGGATCACCTTCCACAGGCTTAGAGCTAGACGAAGAGCGGTAGGCAGCATGGATAGGCTATGTACATAACTTTCCCAGATGTAGCACACTGTGATAAATTCTATCTCGACAAAGAAACTACACTTATTCAAAGCAAGTTTGGAAACACTATTTCAGGAGTCTAACCCTTCTTTAATCATATACTTTGATGGAAGAATGTTCTTATGCACATCAGCTCAGTTCAATTCCTTCCAGAAGGACTGACATCTTAAACTGCACTAAACAATGAATCACCTTGTCAAATAAAGTGCAAAATGGAAAACCTGTTACCAAACTCATCTGATATAATGACATTTACAACAACATGTTTGAAGTGATAAACCGACAATAATAATTATATTTCCTTTAGACTTTGATTGTACTTTGAAAGTTCGATGCAATCATACTTTCTTCCTTCAAGAAAATTTTACACCCCGACATTTAATTTCTGAAACTTCAAACCTTCTATGAACATGCAAATCACAGTTGGCATTAAAAGAAGCACTCTCGGCTCTCTTTCAGGAGCCTAGAATAATGATGACGATGATGATGCAAACAATGGCTAAGTATAGGAGACTTTTCCTGTAATTCAAGGTTGATGGAAGCATTTTAGTTCGGAAATGACAAATAGAGCACTTTTCTTTCCCTAACAACGAGATCCTGCCAGTGGCCTCTCTTGAGGAGAATAAAAGCAGAATTAAGGCCGTGTCAAATGCCCACATGCATAGAGTTTTTGCACACAGTAGGCACTTAATTATTATTGAATAAATAACCATGGGATAGTCCATATAGCATTCTGAGCATTCAGAAGACTGGGTCCCTCCTCTCAGGATGGGCTTTTAATTACCCTTAGATCCCAGAGCAGGCTGGATATTCCCCTGCCATGAGTTTAGGCCTTGCACACATTCCTGGCTTCCTCTGCTGCCCTATAATCCTGCTGGGTCAACAGGCTCTCCAACCTGCTTCTGGGCAAACACCCCGCTTCCCCCGGGAGGCCAAGCATTGGACCCTCTGCTACATTCCTAAATTCTCACTGCTCCAGCAGTTGTGCTCGAAGCCTGTGGGCTCCCACTCCCTGGCATTCTCCATCTGTGTTTTCAGTAGCTCTGGCTGAAACTTAGGTGGGGAAAAATATTATAGTTTTTGACTAAAATGAGATTTTATATACTATTTGAAGGTACCAGTTATCCATACACTATCATGTGAAAATGGACATTTATTTCTTAACTGTTTTAGGCACTCTACTTAACATAAAAATGGTATATTTTTATGTCTAGAGTTATAATCTTACACAAGTGAAGGACATGCTATATACATTTATTTTTCTTTATGATCCCTCAAGTCTTATATGGCCTCCCCCAAGAGATAGTAAAATGTAATACTCCAGACCTAAATTATGAATGTGTTTATTAAATTACTTGTTTGAACTACTTTGCATACAACTGCATCGACTATCAGATTGCAAAGTCCTAGCGGTCTCTATGCCGTTCTGTCAATGCTACCACCAGGCCTTCCAAAGGGGTCGCACTCCACAAATGGGTTAATATTGAAATGAATATACCTATTTAAATAGAGGATATCCTGGACTTAAAGACAAAATACCAAAAGGCAGTTTGACACGGTCTTCCAAAAGGCAGGGAGATTTCCAAAGCAGCTTGACTCACGTCGGACCTGGCCCATAATCATCCCACAGTTCATACTTGTTAAATGAATGAACAAGGAACAGCAGGGAGATGTGTGATCTATGGAATGGGAGCCAGTCTCACAGTGTGAAATTCAAAGGAAGGTAGTCCTATTGACAAATGCACAACTCGGGGTGCCGTGAGGCCACAACGACCAGTGTGATCATTCATGACGTGGCCGCAACTTCATACGTACCTCTAATGCACACGCTGCCTGTTACGTCGCCCGGTGTTGATCATGAAGCCCATTCCGCAGATGAGGACGAGCCTCTTTCCCCAGGTGCAACAGCAATCGTGGGGCTGAGCCAAGACGTGAAGTCAGGGTGGTCCCTTCAGAGCCTGTCGTTTTCCCACTGCCCTTGCTGCCCTGCTTGTCCCCGAAGTGCATGAAAAGTGCTGAGAGCCAGGCAGGGAGGGTGGGGAAGGAGAGCAGGCTTGCCTTGGTTCAGACTCATTTCAGGCAGTGCGCGTTTGAAGCCGTGAGGTCAGTTAAGAGAGGGGATGTCGATTTTGCTGATTCTAAAAATGAAACTTTTCTACATACGCGTGCATAGGACTCCAGCCAATTTTTAAAAAATTCTTTTGACCCAAAGTGTAGAATAACACTTGCCCATTCTTTGAAAACAATAAGAGATGATTGGTGGCCACATGCTGGAATGGTTATCTTCCCTGTGCTCTCCACATCATTATTTGTAAAATCATCAACAGGGGGAAAGTGATAAAGACTCCATATTGTGCAGGATACTGCTGCATTCAAATAGCTTTGTCCCTTTCTCAAAAAATCAGGCAGGAAAACTGGCTAATTGGAGGGCCAGCAAGCCCATGAAGCCTACATAATGAATTCCAGGGACAAGGACACATCAGGGTTCACATTCTAGTAAATGACTTTCATAGCAAAGAAATTGGGAGGTTGTCTTCCCACGTGTGGCGTCCACAGGAACAAGAGCTTTTTGTAGCCTGCCAACATCATATGCGTAGAGCCTGGGCTAATGTCTGTATTAATTTAACTTTTCGCTGGAATTGCTGCATAACTTTTTCTTTTAAATGATTCACTGCTTTACAAAATGAAAAATCTATAAAACATAATAAGGACTCTATGACAATTAGTGCCGTATGCTCTTTTTTAATCCTCTTTTGGAAACTGAATTTTTCATGGTTCAGATCCTGTTCCAATAATTAATTGGAAAATTTGCCATATTTTTCTGAATTAGCGTTCTTCATTTTTCTCCGGGGAAGAAGGTGAGGAACTGCAAACCACTTACCTTTATAGCAACCTGGTTGAAACCACAAGTTAAATGATAGCAATAGCAATCATACTTTTGTGTCTCTCTCCAGATCAGTAATGTTCAGCAGTCACCATTCAGCAGCCGTAGCCTGCGTAGTTCAGCCACTGAGAAAAGAATGTGTGCATCAAGCATCAGTGGTCGGCACAGATTTGGGGAAATTTTGTCCATAATGCCCATAGGTACTTCTTAATATCACAACTACTGATTGAATCTGTTCAAGTCCAAGCTCAAGTCAATACATTAATTTAACAAAAATTTCTAAGGCACCTCCTATGTGTTAAGCCGGATGCTAAACACTGAAGATACAAAAGTTTCTCAATCCACAGTCATGCAAAGCAACCCTGATAATTTGCTCTTATCTCCTGCATTTGATCCCTTAGCTAGTGCTGTTGATTCTGTGTGCAAAACAAATCTATTTCTTTCCCCATTTCTTTTGCAGGAGTCCAAGCCACGATCATTTCTTGCCTGTACTACCATAGTATTCATTCACCCATCCATCTCCCAATCTACTCGACAAACATTTATTGGGCACCCACTATATGCCAGGTGCTTTTCTGGGTTCAGGAGACACTGCTGAACAAGACAAACAGCGTCCCAATTCCCATGAAGCAGCATTCTAAAGAAGGAATACAGAAAATTTTAAAAAGAAGGAAAAACCAGCCAGGGATTAGTATACTAATGATAACAAAACAGGAGTCCATTGTCAGAAACAATGGCAGTAAGTAGAGATTCCTTAAATTTTTCTTTGGGTCTTCATATTCAGACAAAAGATGCTATTTGTCTTTGACTTCAGACTTCGGAAGGCAAAATAGCTGAGTGCCTACTTCAAGGTCATTTTTGGCATCCTAAACTTGTCAGTAATCATGTAGGGTAATCATGTAGGTTTCCAACATTGCTAACCCAAGTAACAATATCAATGATACAAACGAGGGGCAGATCTCAGGACTGTCTCTCCTTCACTCATTGACTTCCAGCCCCTTCTCTCTGCCCATTCACACATGAAGCTCTGTTAAACCTGGCCTGTAGCCCAGACTCTGCCTTTACCCGGACCTCTTCCCTTCAGCTCTTTGCATGATAACTAACTCTTTTCTCAGGTCTCAACCTCACCTCTTGGAGGTCTTCTCTGATGACAACAGCTACCAAAATTAGGTCTCCCTTCCCACTACTCCATGCCAATATCCCCCATCAGCTATTTTCCCCTTGAATTTCTTATTTATTGACTCTCTTCCCCACTGGGCTGAGAGCTACCTAAGCGCTCGTGCTATGTTCATTTTGTTTACCGCTGTAGCCTCAACACCCAGCATGATGTCGGCAATGATAGGTCTTTAATAAATATCTATTCATTAGACGATAGAAAAATAAAAATAAATACAACAGTGATCCTTTAAGTTACAACCCAGTAGGGGAATAAACAAACAAATAAAATCATAATAACACAGAAAATGAATAGCTTCCATTATTAAACAGTCCACTATATGCTGCGCATATTGTGTGCTCAATGTTCTATTTCATTTATTTCCCACAACAAATCTATGACCAAGACATTACTCTCCCTGTGTATTTTTTAGGAACAACTAAGAAACTCAAAGCTCAGACAGAAAATGTACCTTGCCCAAAGTCATTGTTGGTAAGTTGTGGAACCGGGGATTGGTCATAGAAAGCCTTGGCTTCCATACACAGAACGAAGACTCTAATCTAGTTGACATCTGGGAGGTAGTGAAGGTGTTTTGAGCAAAGTAAGACAATTCTTAAAATGTTTTATGAGTAAGAGTATTCATTCCTGGAGTTATAATAGATCATTGGTACTTTTAACTCTGTGAAACCTAACTGGAGCTGCTATTCAATTTCCCTCCCAACCTCTGCCCTGGGACTCCATTTCTGATTCGACTCCGTCAATTAAAGAAAACTGGGTTAACTTTTAGGATGTGGAATGCTCCTGTGACACACAAATAACCACAAGGACAATTAAAATGATAAAAAATCTTAGACCAAATGTGAAATAAAGTCAAATATGGTTTCTCCTGAATGTTTATAATTATTTTAGAGATAAAATCATGTACTGTGCAAAAATTCATGAATTCTAATTTTCAAGAAAGAAAATAGCACAATTACAATAAGCCTTACCTAAATGTGTTTTTAACACATTATTATTTTTACCAAATTTTTAATATTTAGTATTTTCAGTGTGCCTGGTTTGGTTCAATCCTGTTAAACAAAAAAACACCTGCAAAATGTATTTCTTCATGTGGCTAGATCTATTCCCAGGTTGTGAAGAAGCAAATTATGTACTCATGTTCTTCTTTCTTCTCAATTATGAATATAAAGTCAGGGACAAAATGTATCCTTGAGCAACATAATAATTTACGCAAAGGCCTCACAATTAAACAAGCATTCTGCCAAGATTTTTAAAGAAATATAAGGGAGAAGGCAAGCACAAAAGAAATTGAATTTCAAGCTATGAGGGCTGATTTGAAAATTTTAAAGAGAGACCCAATTCACGTATAGTTCTGTGACACTTTTCCCTTAAAAATCCATTTTGATCATTTTCATATGTCATTAGATATTCTTCACCATTCTTTTTACTCTGTTCCCCATACTGTGCATGACATCCCCGTGTCTTATTTATTTTATAACTGGAAGACTGACCACTTAATCCCCTCCACTTATTCCGTCCATCCTCCCCAACACCCTTCCCTCTGGGAACCAGCAGTTTGTTCTCCATGGATTTCTATGTCTTTTGTTTTGTTTTGTTTGTCCACTTCCTTGTTTTTTTAGATTCCACATGTAAGTGAAGTCACGTTTTGTGTAATAAATACGTAATTCTTCAACGTGACGCTATGTCCTTATTTCTTTAGCAAGGCTTCCTTTGGTATAGTGACACTTTTTTCCAGATACTTTCTAGTTTTTTAGCTTTAATAACGTAGAAAAAATCCCACTCGAGTCAAAATCGTTTAAGATAATCAGCTTCATTAAGGTATAATTTACTTAAAATAAAATACACCCATTTTAAATTTACATTTCAAGGAACTTAAAACAGATCATATGCCCTACCTCCACTATTACAATTAAGATACGCGATCTTCCAGGGGAAGGGTGTGTCCCTTTGCGTCTCCCACTTTCCGGCCTACGTAGCAACGATACGTCAAGATAGATGGGTTGTGCCTGTTCTAGAATGCCACATAAAGAGAACGACACAGGATGTATGCTTTGGGATGTGGATTGTTTTCACTAATCGTGACGTGTTTGATATCTACCCGTGTTGTTACGTGTGAGGGAAGTTCATTGCTTTTTATCGTTGAGGAGCATGAATTTACCACAGCTTGTTTATTCTTTTTTCCCCACTGAGATATTTGGGTTACTTTAGGGTTGGCTATTTTAAAGAAAGTTGCTATGAGCATTTGTGTACAAGCTTTCCTGTGAAGATGCTTTCTTTTCCCCAAATGCCTAGAAGGGGGTTTTCTGGGTTATATGGTAAGTGAATGCTGAACTTTACAAAAACCCACCAAACCATTTCCCCAAAGTGATATCCCATCGAACATTCCCACCAACAGTGTATCAGAGTTCCACTTGCTTCAAATCCTTGTCAACACTTGGGATGGCCAATCTTTTAATATTAGCCATACCAATATGTTATAGTGGAATCTCACTGTAACGTTAATTTGCATCTCCCTAATGACTCACGATGTTGTGTTTTCTCATGTGCTTATTTGCCACCTGTGTATCTTCTTTGCTGATGGAACCATTGGGTAAATGTGCCTGCCCTCACCTCTGTCCCCCAGGACTGTATGGGATTAATGAAGGAATTGCACATAGGCTTTCTAACTGGGGCTCTGCTTTCTGGGGAACCCAGGCTAAGACACAATTATATAGAAAATGTTTTCCTAGTATTATTATCCATAAGAGACAGTCTTAAACTGCTCTGTTACTACATGCAGACACGAAGGAGCTAGAACATGGCATACTCTCCAGTCACATCTCTCTGGCTACCTGGGGACTGGGGCGAAATCTGTAAAAGGAGGCATGAAGGCAAGTATCTGGTAAAATCTGATGCTGGCATGATCTCTTCTTAGTTGGCATAACCTTCAACCGGTCAGGTGTGACCAACATTATGTGCATATTTTCTTCCTTCCTGTCTTCTTTTTTATTTCCTTTTCATAAAACAAACGAACAAAAAACTAAACTAAAACTAAAATGCTTTCATCACATCATAGTGCGATCTTCCTCAATGTCTTAGTATGCCACAAAACTTCACACCTTCAAATCACTGTATTTGGCCTCTTCTCTTGCTGATGCCTAAAGGACATGGAAAACATTTGAGGATTAAAATTGCTCAGCCACAACTATATATGAGAAATTAGCACAAACACTAATCTCCAGAAACAACAAACCTAACGATGTGGTGTCCCGCCAAGCTTAAAGACAAACCTTCATCTTCCCTGGAGTCAACCAGACTAAAACTCTGAGAATACATTACAATTCAGCACCAACATCCTCCAAATGTTGGAAGGTCCCTGCATGCTGTAACTGGAGTCATGCAAAATCTGTCTTTCCTCCCAAACCTATTTCATTAGCTTGCTAAGTTGAAATTCTTTGGAGTTGCTTCTTTAGTTTAATATATGTCTGTCAGCAGATCTTGTTAAATTGTAATATGTTATCTTGTAGCTCTCAAACTTTAATACAGGCCCACTTGTGGAGCCTATTAGAACAGATTTGTTTACCAGTTTATGAGAGAACTTAACTTTCAAGAAATAGTACATAGGAAAGGAAAATTTTCAGGGAAAACGATTTGATAAAGTTTCCCGAAAGGGTCTGGAAGGCACTGAGTAGATTAGAATGGGCTACGTTGGTGTAACAAATAGATGCCCAAAGCTTTGTGGCATCAAAACGAAGGTCAGTTCTTGTTTACAAAACAGTCCACGTTGCTCCACATAGTCTTTCAGAGACTTGGGCTGACAATGGCAAGGCCATCTTCAGCACAGAACTTAAAAGGTCACTCTGAGAGTTGCATCCCAATCAGGCATAAAGGAAAAATAGCATGGGGGAGCACATTAGTGAAGTTTTATGAGCCAGGTTTTCAGTTATACTCCATTGGCCAGAACATAATCACATGGCCCCACCTAACCTCTAACGAGGCTGGAGGATCTAGTCTAGCTGTGTACCCAGGACGTTGAAGAAAGTAGACTTTGGCAAATAGTTAGCAAACCACAAGGAGACAAGGCCTGAGTGGGTCTTGGGTTCCAAGGTTAGGTATTTTTGAGGCAACTAGAGTAACCTGGAGAAATCAGATGGGAGATGAAGTTCAATGTTAGCTGTCTACTTTTCTGTAACAAATTACTACAAAGCTTAATGCCTTGAAACAATTTTTTGTCTTTTTTTTCTGTGAATCAGGAATTCTGGACTCACTTGGCTAGGCAGTTCTGGCTCAGGGTGTCCCATGAGGTTAATTCAGATAGTGACTGGGGCTTTGGTCATCTGAAGGTTGGGCTGATCTTGGAGGATCCACTTCCAAGGTGGCTCACATGGCTGACAAGTTGGTGCTGGCCATTGGACCAATTCTTCTTCATATGGACCTTTCCCTAGGGCCCCCTGTGTGTCTTCAAGACATTGTCATGGGCTTTGTCCAGAAAGAATGATCTAAGAGAACAGGATAGAAACTTCATTATCCTTTATGACCTAGCCCAGGAAGTCACCTCTGCCATATTCTCTCTCTTTTTTAAAGATTTTTATTTATTTATTTGACAGAGAGAGACACAGTGAAAGAGGGAACACAAGCAAAGGGGGAGGGAGTGGGAGAGGGAGAAGCAGGCCTCCCGCCGAGCAGGGAGCCGGATGTGGGGCTCGATCCCAGGACCCTGATCACTTAACAGGTCCAGATCACTCTGATCACTTAACGAATGAGCCACCCAGACGCCCCACCTCTGCCATATTCTATGTCACATAGACTAGCCATACTTCAGTGTGGGAGGATGCTACGTAAAGGCCTGAATACCAGGAGGCCAAGATCATAGGAGACCATCTTACAGGCTGGCAACCAAGGATTTCAAAGATCAACCAGAACTAACCTACAATCAACTGTTCTATCCATCATTTAGTGCTTTATTGATGAACTGTACAAATTAGCTGTACACACTAAAAGCAGACTAACTCAATCTTTTCAAAGCCTATATATCTATCTACCTACCTTGGGCATGAATCACTCGACACCTGAAACAAATTGCTGAACAATCTTTGAAGTAAGCATCAGGAAATATTTCCTTACTCTTTAAGTTTTTATTCTCGCTCTCTAGGGAGCCCACTCCACCATCATAGGTGTCTCACCTGTCCCTGACCACCTGCCCAAGAACACACTTCTTAGATTTTAATCTGAGAGCCTCATATTTGTAATTCTCAGCATTCTTTTCCTTGTAATGCCCATATCTTGCTAAGAACTTAAAATAGGAGATAAAGAAAATAGAAATGAGGCCTCATCTTCCTGTATTCTCCCTGGAGTTTTTAATTATGAATAATCTGGAGGATCATAACCTGAGGAGCCTGGTTATGATCAGGTGCTAGACTTCCTAACAATACGGCTATTGTGTATAGTGTTTGTTAGACTTCTTGCATATAGAATAGTTAACTAGGAATCAAAAAAGATCCAATATTGGCATGGTGCTCAGTAGCAATATCTCCAAATCTAATACCATATAGGATATATCCAGTCACAGGCATGCTCCAACACAGTCTGCCAAAAAACAAAATAAAACAACTTTATACATCTAAACATACTAATTTGTAGCTGCTAATTTGAACTTTCTGAAATTTTGGTTGTTTTCAAATTTTTTAATCTCTGGAATGCTTGAACCTACATATGGGGTTGCTATAAATCCAGTGTCACCTGGATATTTTAATAAGGCAGGAGAAGTTTTCTCCTCTATCCACCAACTGGTCCACCTTAGCAAGATGGCATCTCCCAGAACTCAGTAAGACGAAGTTATAGAAGTGTAATTCTGTGACAACAAAAGAGTAATCCTTGGTAAACAAAACATGGAGAGTGGGAGAAGTCACTTTGACACCAAACCTGACAGCTTCAGCTGCCAGACAGGCCATGGACGCCTTCCCGGAAACTTCCTTTTCTGTTCCTTTCTGACAGGCATGTGGACATGAATGTCTTTGGGTGGCATCTCCTGAGAGTCCCTCAGATATTTGATAGTGGCAAATTATTTTCATTGCCATAAATATCCATTTCACAGTGGAAAACTCTATCAGTGTTATTAATATTGCCTGGGCAGAAAAAAAGGGAATATTTCAGAAACTTTTCTGAAACTGTAAGTGATGACCGTGCACCATGACAGTGATGAATGCACAGTGCAGAGAGGATGCTTCTCTCAGAGGACTCTGCAGCCTGAGCTCCAGAAATGGAAGCTGCCTAAAGAGAAACTCAGATTGTCACTATTTGTGTATTTATTTATTTATTTGTTTCTGCTGATAAGAAGAAAAATATTCATCAAATCTGGATCAAATTAAAGTTGTTGCTTCTTCAAAGAAAACACTGAAAACACGCCTCCCTTATGAATTTAGGATTATTTCCTGAGAATAATGTCTTCATCATAGCCTTTCCTTCATGTATAAAAATGTTTCCCGAAAGCTCCATGTTCTTTTCTTTTGTGTTTACCTCCAGCACAATTTACTTAGCTGGCCATTTCTCAATAAATAGAACTCAAATACATATTTCTTCAAAATTTCCTAGCATTGTTCATTTACAAATATATGCAAATTTGATTTAAATGCTCTCTCAAATATATTTAGCAGATGGTAAAGAAAACCATATTTTGAGGTATCAGGTTCCTCCTCACCCTTAAGATTGAGACTTACATTCCCCTGACTAACTGGACTATAGCAATGTTGAACTGTCCAGCCATCACTAGTACATAATTTCAGCAACGTCTCTAGAAGAATTTCTCTAGAATTTCTGTGTGCATGTGAAAAATGGCAGGGTGAACAATAATAAATGTAGATTTGATACTCTCCTTGGAAAGTATTTTTTTAACCCCAACATTTAGCCACCAATATTTTGCTTAAAAGAAATGCTAGAATAATTCCACATTCCAGGGTAATTGCAGGATGTCTGATTCCTTCTGATCCTTAACTACTGGGATAAGAGGATGGGGGTAGCTTCCTCGATGTCCTCAGGATAAAGTGCCAAATCAAAGAGCAAAAGAATCTGTCAGAAAGCATTGGCTCTCTTACCCCTGTGGACTAGAAAAGATGCCTATGGCAGACTTTACACAGCAAGAGCTCCCTTCCTGCTCCAAACATGCCACGCCATCTCAAAACTTTCTAATTTTCTCTTTGGCACATGCCTTCCCTTGCCTAGAACACAGAGGTTCCTGCTGGCTCCCATGGCAGGCCCACTGCTCATCCTAGTGAACTGGATGGAACTACATGGTATCCCTCCTAAGTAGTCTGTAGAGCTCTTACACCTGCAATCTGCAGTTGTCCTAAAAGGTGTTGTTTGTTTGCGTGATAGTCTTCCCCACTAGACTGTAAAGTCATCGAGGACAGCGTCTGTCGGCAGTGAACTCTTTCAGTGCCCAAGCTCAGCTCAGCGCAGCACATAGCACATACTCAATAGCTATTTGATAAAGAAATAGACCAATTTGGGGGCTCCTGGGTGGTTCAGTCGGTTAAGCAACCGACTCTGGGTTTTAGCTCAGGTCATGATCTCAGGGTCATGAGAGGGAGTCCCGCGTCGGGGCCTGGTACTTAGCTCAGAGTCTGCTTGTGTTTCTCTCTCCCTCTCCCTCTGCCCCTCCTCCCTGCTCACACACACTGTCTATCTCTCTCCCCTTCTAAAATAAATAAGTAAATCTTAAAAAAAATAGACAAATTTTATATTCTCCAAGTCTTTTCATATCCTTTATTAGGTTATCTCCTTTAAGATAAAAGACCTTGTTTTGGGATTTTAAAAAATTTTCTTCATATACTTCTATGGGAAATTTTGCTCTTTGCAAAGTTGGATGTCTTAATTTGCTTTCTATCAAAATTTCAAGTTATATACTTTTTTTTTCAAGTTACATACTTTTAAATTTATAATATAAAGTGCAACCATCAGCCTAAAATATTTAGGCATGCAACAGATATTTCAGTTCAGGCACTTGGTGCACAAATATGTTATGTAACCACACACACACAGTGGTAAATAGTATTATTCCATTGGAAGGTGGGCTCTCTGCTCTTCCCTAGAATCTGAGTGGGCCTGTAACTGCTTCAAAAAAAGAAAAGAAACAAAATGAATCTTTACTTGAAATGTATCATAGAAGCAATTAGTCATCAAAAAGAATGAAATCTTGCCATTTGCAATGACGTGGATGGAACTAGAGTGTAGTATGCTAAGCGAAATAAGTCAGTCAGAGAAAGACAAAAACCATATGATTTCACTCATATGTGGAATTTAAGAAACAAAACAGATGGACATAGAAGAAGGGAAAGAGAAATAAAATAAGATAAAAACAGAGGGAGGCAAACCATAAGAGACTCTTAATTTTAAGAAACAAACTGAGGGTTGCTGGAGGGTAGGTGGGTGGGGGGATAGGGTAACTGGGTGATGGACATTAAGAAGGGCACTTGATGTAAGGAGCACTGGGTGTTATATCCAACTGATGAATTACTAAATTGTACTCCTGAAACTAATAATACACTATATGTGAACTAACTTGAATTTAAATAAAATCAAAAAAAAAAAAAAAAAGAAGGAGCAAATATAAGTGCTAACAATAGAACTTCTACAAGAAAACATAGGTGAAAAATATTAGTGGCCCTGGCTTATGCAAAGATCTCTGCATTAAGACATGATGAGCAGGAACTATAAAGGAAAATATTGAACTTCATCAAAATTAAAACCCTTCGCTCTTCAAAAGGTAGTTAAGAAAATTAAAGGTAAGTCACAGACTGGGAGAATATATTTGCAATATATATTTGATAAAAGATTTAGATTCAGAATATTTAAGAACTCTGAAGACTCAAAAATAAGAAAACAACCAATCTAATTTTGAAAGGAGACGGTGGTGGCGCAAAAGACTTCAATAGATGCTTCACAAGAGAAAATATACAAATGGCAAATAAGCACACGTGAAGGTTTATTAGACATCAGGAAAGTGCAAATTAAAACTACCGAGACATGCCATTCGTGACCAGTATGACTTAAATGAAAGGGTCTGCCAATGCCAAATACTGGCAGAGGGGGTGGGCAGCTAGAACTCTCATACCTGACAGGTGAAAATGTACAATGTTTGGCAATTACTTAAACGTACGCCTACCTCATGACCCAGTATTTCTACTTCTAGGTCTTTGCCCAAGATAGATAAATATATTTGTCCACAAAAAGACTTGTTTATAGCGGCTTTATTCATAATAGCCGACTCTGAACACCACCTAAATGTTCTACAGGAAAATGGAAAAACCAATTGTAGTATATGAATACAATAGAATAGCACGCATTAAAAAGAAATGAACTACTTACACACACCACACGGATGAAACTCAAAAACATTATGTTTAGTGAAAGAGGTCAGGCAAAAAAGAGAACAGATCTTACAATTCCCTTTATGTGAAGTTTAAAGATTAACCAAAACTAATTCACGGTGATAAATATCTACAACAGCCATTGCCTCTGGCGGGGTTGAGAATTGACATCAGGGAACTTTCTCAAGATGATGGAAATATTCTTCCAATGGACACGGAGATAGGCTCCCATAGTGGCAACCATAACTGCAGTATCTTCCATATGGCACATGTCTACGTTTTCTTTAAATCAAATTAAACTCAACCTTAAGCCCAGATCCTGCATGGATGGTGGGAAATAACGAGGTCCATTGTCTCAGCCGCGGGGAGTGCCCTCCGTGAAGAGCGTTCAGGGGTCAGCCCATTCTAAAGCTTTTCATCGTCTTCCCATTGCCCAAACTCAGGTTCCCTACCTCAGGCCCTACATGATCTGACTCTAACCCTCTAAAAGGGCACCTCACGTTGTTCTCCTCTGTGCTTGTTAAAAAACAGCCAGCTTGGCTGGCCAGATGCTTTCAACTCCAGTTCCTTCCATCGCCCTCTTTTCTGGACCCTTCTGGCTCCTTTAGCTCAGATATCCTTCTTGCGCGGCCACCTTGGACCACTCTGTATCACTGATCTCCCTGCACATTCACCATCCCTGCGGATTTCTCCCCAGTGCTCCTCTTTACAGAATGATTAATTGTAGACCTTGTCTGTCTTCATCGCTGTGCTGGAAGCTCTAAGCAGGGACTAGTCTGCTCACTACTCTATTCCTGGCCTCTAGCATGATGACCGCCACATACATGTGCTCACCATGTATGGTCCAATGAAATAGAGAGATTGGGAAGTGGCAACCATAACTGCAGTATCTTCCATATGGCACATGTCTACATTTTCTTTAAATCAAATTAAACTCAACCTTAAGCCCAGATCCTGCATGGATGGTGGGAAATAACGAGGTTCATTAGCACTGACTCTTGGAGAGGGGGGCGGGTAATGCGTACCAACTCTTCAGCACCCCCACGTCCTCAGCCGGGGGCCTCCCAAATCACCACCTGTGACCCCATTCCACTCTCACATGAGGTCTTCCATGTCCTCTGGCCCCCGCTGACACTGATCCTTGCAGACACCAAGTCTCTTCGCTTCCACTCTAGGACTGCTAAAATAATCTCTTCAGTGCTAAGAAACTTGTGCAGAAGAGTAAGAGCATTTACCTCAAATTCTTTTCTGAGCCAAGGGAGGTTACCCTATAGAAGTGGTGAGACAGAAAGAAATTTCTGGAGGAGGGAAAAACACAAATTAATATCTCAATCAGCTGTTTTTTCCACAGGGAAAGATGACTAAATGAATGAGTAAATGAATCCAGGTCACTAAAGCTGTTAATTTGCTCTTATTGGAGCCACTGGTTGTGTCAGCCGCCATTACGTTGGCACAGCCACTTGTCACAGGATCTTGCAAAGGCAAGAGTCTTTTGGTATAAAGGTCTTTTGGTATAAAGACCAAAAGCCTTAACAAGGCATGCAGATGTTCTGCCAAGGCCTAATCCCAGACTTTTTCTCCAGCCATGCTCTCCCTAGGCAGTAGCTCTGAATTTTCACTATGCTTTAGAATCATCTGGGGAAGTTAAAACAAAAAAAGACAAAAACAAAAAAAGAATAGTCAATCCCATCCCAGAATTAATATAGCTGAATCCTAGAGATGGGGCCTGGGCCCTGGTATTTTTTTTAAAGCTCCCCAAGTGGGGTCAGGGTTGAGAACCATTCCTTCAAAGTCTCTAGCTATGAGGGCCTTTTTTCCTACTTACTGCAAAGTAGAATGATTCTTCTCAATTTTTCAGACTAGGCCAACCAATTGGCATTCACTTCTAGCTTTTTCCATTGTGAATGACCAGTAATCTTCATGCCTCAGTCTAGCTATCCTCCTCGGAGAAGTCTTTCCTGAGCAAACAAACAAGGTCAGGTCCCCTGTTTCATGCTCTCAATGCACCCAGTGCATCTTCTCTAGATCATTTGTCATAGTTTGCAATCATTCTCTTGTGTGACTTTTGAAAAATTAATGTCTGTCTCCCATATTAGATTGTAAGACCCACGAGGGCAGGAAGTATTGTGGAATTTGTACATAATTATATCCAGAGCTTAGGGCTTTATAGGAAACAACAAAAATTTGTAGAATGTTTAAATAAACAAATAAACCTGCCTAAACAAATGAAAGAATGGATGAATGTGGGAACTGATGAACATTACACTTAGAGTATACAATTAAGTACATAGTATCTGATAAGGACAAGACAGAATACCCTTTTTATTTAATGAAGTTTGAAAGACCTTGAAAATACTTTCATGGATGGTAAATTGACGAACTTAGTTTTCAAACATTTGTGATTTTAACATTTATACCAAATAATGTCCACAAATATTTGACATTTTAATTATTGAAATTTAATTTTCTGACTCGAATAAAGAAAACAGTCTTGTGGAAAAAGAAAATCTTGGCTTGTCACTGAATGAAGAAACAAATAACTTCCAAAGCCTTACAAACTACAATATTTTTACCTAGGTGCAAAAGTCATCCCTATAAACACCAAAAACATGTCAAAACAAAATTAGAGTAAACTCTCTGGAAATTTTTTAGGAGATGGAAAGAGTTTCTGGATTCTATAACACAATGTTTTGATCTTTTGTTTACTCAAAAAAAAAAAGAAATCTCAGTTCAAATGAATGAACTGTGGGTTTTCGGTGAAGTCATTGCTTAATTTGAAGTGTTTCTTTTGGAATTTTATATACTTGTCCAAAAAAGTCTTTATAAAAAAATCTATGGAATTTTACTCGAATATATTTTTCTTCTTTCTTTAAAATATGTTAGTATTAAAGGACTGTAGTTTATCACTTAAACTCTAAGTATGAAAAATATTTCTATTTCCCAACAACCCCAAGTTCAAGAAACCACCTAGATGATAAAATTATAATGTGTAGGTTGAGTCATTATTTAGTTCTTAGGGTACTTTTTTATCGTGAGCCTCATGAGTGCTTTCATACATGACTTCTTTAATCATAATGCCTGTGGTAGTTACATTGGAAAATATCAGATACTTATTCTGTTCCTTTTAAAGATTACGCCTGGGGGGGCGCCTGGGTGGCTCAGTCGTTAAGCGTTAGGCGTCTGCCTTCGGCTCGGGTCGTGGTCCCCGGGGTCCTGGGATCGAGGCCCGCATCGGGCTCCCTGCTCGGCGGGAGGCCTGCTTCTCCCTCGCCCACTCCCCCTGCTTGTGTTCCCTCTCTCTGCCAAATAAATAAATAAAATTAAAAAAAAAATATATGAAGATTACGCCTGGGTGTCTCTGTTCTGTACTTCGCAGTAGGAGTATATATGCCGCTATCTGACATTTAAGGAGAAGTGATATTTGCAAAGTCCTTGAGCAGCTGTTTCTAATGTTCTGCTCTGTGTGTTGTGTTGATTAGTGGCACGTGGCAGGCGATGACACCCCGTTCAGAGGGAGGCAGTCAGAGGCTCTCCCCGAGCCCCGGAACACTTGCCTCAACCAATGATATTCGCTGATGACATTTCTTAAGCTATTCCGATGGCCTCCCCCGTCGCCCCCCGGCCTCCTGCCCAGGCTGACCGTTGAAATGGCTGACGGATTTGCATTTATAGAGGACATTCTACGCAATATTTATGAAGCAAACATTACTGCGTGTCTTCCGTGTGCCAGACACCGAGTGGAGCCCTGGGAAGACAAAGGTAAGTGCAATTTTCTATCTTTTCTGTCAAGGCGTTTGTCTTCTTAGTCGAAGGAGGCTAACAAAGTCGGCCACCCTGTTGAGGGCCAGGTGTCTCATTCACGTGAACAAACCCCATTCTGTACCTCAAAACAACCCTCTGGGATAAGAATTATTTTCGTTTCATTTTGCGGATGGGAAAACTGAGGCTCAGAAAGCTTGTTCGCTTGCCCATGAGCGAGTGCCAGACCGTCACCGTGCTTTCTGCGAAAAAAGTCCCCGGAAACGAAGAACTCAGAAGAAACGGCAGGAGCATTGCTCATTAGAGGATCAAAGCCAAATACCACTAAGAATATTAGGGGGAGAGGGCTGGTAACAGTGGCGCAGGGGGAGAAACAGATGCTTTTGAAAATGGCAGAAGGGTCAGCGTGAAAATGAGAATGCCTTCCCAAGCGCTCGACGTTAATAAATTGCTCGCCGCTCTTGCCCGTGAGCCCGTGAGTTTTAACATGAGCACTTCTTCTGTATTACAAGCGCGACACCCATTTTTCTACTACTCGTACAGAGTCACTTAACAATGAAACGATGCAAATATTTGTCTCCGGGTGCTAGGCACACTGTATTTCAATCGGAGACTGGCGGGTAGTAGCTTATGAGCCACCTCTAATGGTACTGAGCATCTTTCCTCAATCTATATTCACATCAGTCCCATTTTCAAATGAGTCAAATGGGAAGCTGAAGTTAGCCAGTCAGAGCTTAACACCTCTGATTTATGGTCAGAAGTATCTTAATAGGATCATTCATTTTCCTTCGCTCGTTCAGAACATCTGATGTTACAAGTTTCTAGAAATGGTCGTGTATCCTCTGGTTCTGCAAAAATATAATCTTTATCTCCAAAAGTGACCTTCAAATGAGCAGGAAATGAAAGCCGGCCGTTCTTTCTCAGTCACCTTGCCTTGCTTTATTGATGTGTCATAATGGAAATCTTGAGAGCCAGAAATCTCAGAATTATTATGATATTTTAATCTTTTTAGGTTAAGTGTAAATGTGAAGGTGTAGGGCAAAAAGCATTAGTTTAGGCCTGGCTTTATGAAGTATCTCTTTCTTGCCCTTTTTCTCCTTGTTCAATTGCTTTAGAGAGGCTGTCTCTTCTACAAACCTGCAGTTTCTGGGGTTTTTGTGAACTTGGTCTTCTCTTCTTCGACTTTTATAAGTGCCTCGATTTAGGAAATCGGCTGGAACAACTCTAAGCACCCACCCCCAATCCCACCCCCCCTTCGCTCTACTGTCCCCCTTCCCTCACCTGAGCACCTCAGCACTGGGTCCCTTGTTTCTACAACATATTTTTAAAACATTTGCAAACAAACCTAACTGCAGTCTGGTTATGGTCTCCATTCTCACAAATAAAACCCCCGTGTCTGTTTAACCACAGGCTTTGTTCAGTTTGACACTGCACATGTCAGGATACAGAGTTCTATGCCCAGAGCATTCTAACCTTCTAAGTTGCATAGAATTGCCCATGATCTCGCTGAAAAGCTAAAATCTTGCTGTTATTCTACTTTTTGAGCATGAACTCCCAATTCCAAGCCATCAGAGTATGTATTTGTAACATGCAACCCAGAGTTGATACTCTCAAATGTTCTTTTGTTGGGATGAACTCTCAGTAATGGATCAGTTGCTTACCTGGAATAATCATTTATTTTCCTGAAGCAGAAATAATTGCTGACTGCTTGATTCTAAATGCATCTCAAGGGCAATAAAAAATTAGGATGAATTAGTGAATGTACAGAGCTGCTCTGGTAAATATAAAAATAACCCTCCTAACATCATGATCTCTGTTTTAGCCTCAAGATCACCCCCAAAATTGGCTTTGTGCACTGAAACTGAGACTATCAGATATTTTTTAAATGTCTCCTCTTGCTTATACATACTTTAGAAAAGAGGCTGTATTGACTTTATTTTTAATTGCTAAATTTCACCAATAAATCCTCCTTGGAAAAAAAAAATGAAATACAGTAATGGTAATGGACAATATGAAAAGTAAAAGCTGCCTCTTACCAATCTCAGTCTCCATAGATAACCACTTAAGACTTTGATTTGTATCCTTCCAAGCCTTTTCTAGAAAAGTAGATATATAGATATGATATTCAAATATGTTTAATAAATATATACCAACAGTATATTTCTATCTTAATATTTGTATTATGTCCTCTGCTTTATAGTTTCCACCCTTTTTTGAAGGCTGTAGAATGTGACAATAATACCAGAAGGACTGTCTAGAAACTGGGGGGCTGACATCTTAGCTATGCCGTTGGCCCATACTGAAAGGATTGAACATCTGACACGTTACATTTTAAGGTCTCAAGGAGATATTTTATGATCGGATTTAACAGACCACATACTCTTTCCTTTAGGGAGGCCATAAAATTCCCAGATTAGAGGAGTAGATCTTGTGTTCAAGTATTCAATTCTCTATTTTAAGCCTGATTTTTCTTTTATTAAGATCTGTTAATGGCACTTTGGTTAAGTTCCCTTCTGTGGCCAAAGACTCCTTTTCTGCATACTTGTTTTTATAATCCTGTGGTTTTTAAGAAGATGTACTTCTCATCTAAGCAAATGTAATAAGAAGCATTCTTTTGTTACTGAAAAGATCTACCTGAGTTAATGAGGTTGTTAATATAAATCCATGAGTCCAAAATGTGATAGCTCAATAGTAGTCATAAAACCAAAAGGGAAGTTTCCAGAGTAGAAAAGTACCTCTTCTACCTTAAAATAAACTGGAAAAAAAAAAAAAAGAAAAGAAGAGTCTGGTTTAAGGTCCTTTTTATTGACAAAGAAGGGAGGAAGGTAGAGGAGGTGGGATCCCTCACATATTAATATGGGCTAAAAGTCAAGTCCAAGCAGAAGAGGCAAAACCTGGGTTTTTTTTCTTCAGATAAATTTTACCAACTGAAGGACAAGCCATGAATAAAAGCATGTTTGAGTTTTATTTTCCACTGGTAGCCGCTTTAGGATCTATGTTTCATCGTTCCACCAAGTAGGATTTCAAAGTCTTTGTTCCCCTGAGTACACAACTGTCCCGTCCAACTCACTCTCAGTCCCTTTCAATGGTTGGAAACCTTCAGTGCAAAATAGCCACACAAGAGCTTTTTATTTTGTTTTATTGTCTCTTTTCCATTTTATTTCTATTGACTATAATCTTAAGGCATCTGAATCAGTTGCTTGCCTTCTCTTTGTTAATGTCCACTAGAATCAGTCAAGTTTCTCACTGTCCCATAAATAGGGGCATAACGAGAATCAGTCTAGTTTCGCTTTCTCTTTTCTCTTCTCTTCAAAATCAGAGTCAATAGTCAGCAGTTTGTGCTCCCATAAATCTTGTTATTGTTTATACCAACGCACCCTTTCTTGTGCTATTAGAACCACGGTGGCCGTAGACCCCAGAGATTTGCTCATCTTAAAGCTCTAAAGCTGCTCCACTTTTATGACAACAATAAAGCCTTGAGCTGTCACTTTCCCCCTACGACTGTTATTCACCGTGATTACTGGCATTTCTTTCTGGCTCATTCTCTCCTGCTCCCATTCCCCATTTGATCATTTGAAAAAAATATCTGGAACAAATAAGGTAAAGGACTAACAATTAGCAATTCTTAGTTGAGCTGCATAAAATTCTTTGGCCGCCTCCACAGAATCTGCATTCTATTTGTGTACACAAACATACAAACACACACACGCGCGCACATATATCCCAACCTGAGAACTCCTCATCCCAGTGATCTGGTGGGCTTTAAGGGGGCTCTGAGAACAAGAGGGATAAAGAAAAGCATGGCCTTCTCCCTGATGAGGAACCAGCTGTGTCCCACCATGATCCTTCATGGGCTACCTGACAGTCGAACCACAGACCTAGGTTCAGGGCGGAACTCTGCTGCTTCCTGCTTGTGAGATTCAGTCAAGATGTCAGCTTCTTCATCCATGAGTTTTCTCACCGGAAACACCACGATTTACCTCACAGGGCTGCTGTAAGGATCAAATCAAATGATGTACAATGGAAGGGTGTTATGAACTTGTGATCATACTCTAAATGGTAGAACTTAACAAGTTTGTAGATTAAAAGAAAGGGGTGGCGGGAAAGGTTTAGATGTGCAAAAGAAATAGAGCTCACCTACTCAGGCATTTAAAAGTCATAGTCAAATGGTCCAGTGGGGTTTGAATTAAAAGACTGAGATGTTAGAGTGTACCTCTACAAAATTGGAACTTTAAAAAATTTTTTTCGTTTTCACCATGTTGTAGAACAGGAAGATATTGTTACTCTTACTTTACAAATGAAGACAACGGTATAAAAAAATTATGTCCTTTGCCCCAGGCCCCTTATTACTCGTAATCAAAAGCTTTCCAATTTTGACAGCCTAGATATTTGTCTCACAGCCTCCAGAGAAAGGTGAGGATTTATGTGGGAGGTTCATCCTGGGAAAGGTTACATGTTCTCTAACGTATGTTCATTTTGCATTAACACTTTGCTCTATCCCAGAAAGGTGTTAACTATATCTTAAATTTCATTCTGTACTTCCCTATTAAAATAAAAACCTGTTTTTAAAAATCTCATGGTAAAAATGCATTGAGAAGCCGGGTTAATAAATAGAGAAAATAGGGCAGAGAAACTTCCCAAGGGCCTAAATCAGCCATGCATCTTCAGGTTGAAAGAACCCTTTTTCCCTTTTCTTTTTCTTCTCTACCTTACTAGGCATAAAAACATGCAAAACATAGTTTTTAAAATGAGGTTTATTTGAACACTGTGGGATGGTGAAGGTGGTATTAGAATTGATCTTTCCATTGAGTCGTGAAAGAATGGAGAGTTAAAATCTACTGTGTTGCCTGCCCAAAAGGACTTTTAAAAAATGTTCGCACTGAAGATTTCACTTGGAACAATGCTTTGGCTCATTTTTTGACAAGTCCGTTTATATATGAACAAAATAACAACGTGCAGGTTGAATGAGATGAATAATGTGCCGAGTAGACCTGTCTGGGCATTTCCAGTCATTTTGGTCTCCGAATCTGTTGAGGAAATTACTTTGCCTAACTTCAGTTTTTCAGCCAATACAGCAAATAATTGACCTCAGAAGAATAATCCCAGAAGCCCCCAATTTATGAGTGGAGTCTAAGAGTTGGTATAAAAGTCAATTGACTGAAATTTGAAATTTATTTTTTTCTCTGGAAGTATTTTTATTTTATTTTATTTTATTTTTATTTTTTTAAAGACTTTATTTATTTATTTGACAGAGAGAGACACAGCGAGAGAGGGAACAAGAGCAGGGGGAGTGGGAGAGGGAAAAGCAGGCTTCCCGCTGAGCAGGGAGCCTGATGCAGGCTCGATCCCAGGACCCCGGGATCATGACCTGAGCCGAAGGCAGACGCCCAATGACTGAGCCACCCAGGCGCCCCTCCAGAAGTATTTTTAAAAACACAGACTGGCTCCACAACTAGTCCGCAAACACTTCACCCACCGCGAATCAGGAACTCCAGTGTTATTCCAGCAGAAACAGGCACTCCAGCTTCTCGTCCATCTCTCCGCCCTGCGGCATCAATGCCAGAGGGAACAGAGTCAGAGGACAATGACTCCATTGAAGAACAGGTGGAGAGATATTTCTGAGGACTCGTGACTTCTCTCTCATGTGTTTGTCGGACGAAGCATTCCTCTAAATAAGTCACTCCCCATGTCTGACTGGGGAGCAAAGGGATGGTGCCCATAGGAACTAGGGGCTTGGGGTTTGCTTCCTCCACTAACTTTTCTGCATATAGATTGTTCTTTGGTCAGGCCTTTATTTATTTGGGGAATGACTGTCAGGATGCTTAATTCCTATGGACAAAGGGCATGTGTATGCAAGTGGATGTGTTGAGAGACTGACCTACACAAAACCAGAGTTTTGGAGATTTGGTTTCTCACAAGCAGTTATTATTTTCAAAACATCTGTCCTAAATGCCTTAGGACTTTTAAGTGGCCATTAAAAAATCTGTTTGTAATCTATACAACCTAACAAACATCAAATTTGAGTTGAGAAATAAATAACCTTTCTTTTTAGATAGAGAAATGATATTCGTTTAGAATCTTGTAGAAACTTCTTGGGTTTCAAGAAAACATGTTTACAATTTAACTTAGACGCTATGAAAATTTACTCTCAGCAGATGGCTCCAAAAAGAGGACAAATTAAAATTTACTGGTCTCCAAATGGATATAGTAAACATTGGTTTTATGTAGCCTTTCAGGGAAAAAAGGAAAACTTGAAGGATTAGCCCAAATATTTGAGTGAAAATGGAGCCTTACATTCAACCCCAACCACCTGTCTTTATCAAGGATACCACGGATATGACATCCTACGCTTAAAAAAAAAAAAGATTCTTGTGGCAATAATAGCAGAATACGTGAATCCTATTATTGGATGATTATTCTACGCTAGATTTGGAATAAATGCCATTCCTGCCATGTTCTCTTCCCTCTTCACCAGCATGTGCAAGCTGGGTTCTTCTCAGTGTCTGGGATGACTTCCAAAGGGGCTGGGGGAGGCAGGGCACATGGCCGCATATGAAGTAGTATTATCCCAACATTCGGATCTTTGTGTTTCAGAGTATTAACCAGATTACAGGTCATAATCTGTAAGAGCTCCCCTGCTAGTGCCCTGCTTGACTTCTTTCCAGATGAAATCTCTTCAAACAAATCCTGGATCACAAAGATACTCTGTTTTGTGTCTGGAGCCAAAGAGAAAAAAAAAAAATATGCATAAAGAAAGACAAGTATCTGCCAAGGGTAAAGAGCTAGATTGATGAGGTTCTGCGTTTATCACCTCTGGAAAAAAAATTGTTCCTGTAAAAGGAGCCAATTGCAACATTTAGGATGAAGTAATTCATCTAGTGATTCTTCTTCCATTTGAACTTTTCATTTCCTTGTGCTTTTTTATGGATGCCCAGTTTGAATGTGTCTAGATAAGGACATGACTTATTTATTGGCACTAAGAGCTTTTTATAAATTTAATGTAATTTATGGATTTTTAATAATCCCTCTAATAGTTTCTTTACATGAGTTACCACTTTTTTTAAAAGCCAAATTTCACTTGCTTTATGACAGCAAATGAGTAAAAGAGAAAATTAGGGTTTCAATAGAAAGTTACCCACTTGGCAGCCCAAACCTATCCTTTGGCTCATAAAACACTACTGATGGGGGCACCCTATTATTTTTAAGGGGTTCATGAAATGGACAGAATTCGATTGTTCTCATTTGTTCCCTCAGCATGCAGACAGGATATTTATGGGAAAGCACTCGAAAGAAAGAAAGAAAGAAAGAAAGAAAGAAAGAAAGAAAGAAAGAA
>NC_058411.1:62661720-62700633 GCF_002201575.2 Neomonachus schauinslandi | reverse complement strand
AAGAAAGAAAGAAAGAAAGAAAGAAAGAAAGAAAGAAAGAAAGAAAGCCTTCCATTCTCAATGGGAAAGTCTGAGGTAAAGTGGTTGTAATCAAGCTTGCATGCTAAATGCCCTCAATTTTTCAGAAGCAATTTTCCCTATTTTTTTTTTAAGATTTTATTTATTTATTTGAGACAGAGAGAATGAGATACAGAGAGCATGAGAGGGAGGAGGGTCAGAGGGAGAAGCAGACTCCCCGCCGAGCAGGCCGCCCGATGCGGGACTCGATCCCAGGACTCCAGGATCATGACCTGAGCCGAAGGCAGTCGCTTAACCAACTGAGCCACCCAGGCGCCCTACAATTTTCCCTATTTTTTACAAAGCTTTTTTTTTTTTCCCCCTCCAGAGGTTAACTTTCTAATTCAATGGATGTTTACTAGTGTCCTTTAGTTTATCACTCGTAAATTGTTTAGAACTTGTGTCTTGGGCGAATAACGTGCGGACATCTTTCAAATAATTCCAAGGGGACTATACTGCAACAAAAGGTTGCTGGTCTCTGGATGAACATTCCCCAGACGAGGCAATGTTCTTTTCCTTCCCAGAACATCTGTTACCTGCACACCACTGGGATGGCTCTCTGTGTGTTACGCTCATCTATTATAGCCCTTCTTGGTCCTTACCTTCTAGGTTGATATCCTCTTACAAGTGAGCTAATTCAAAAGGCCTCATTCCTCCCATGATCACCTTTAGATAGAACTATGAGCCTCCTCAGGCTCTGATCACTTGTGGCCCTGAATCCAGTAGGTGACATAAACAGGAGTAAGTGAAGAATAGAGAATAAGAGACTCCCTCCCCTCCCCATTAGACCTCCAAGGTCCTTCCTCTGCTGGGACCTGACTACTTCTCCAGGCCATGGACAGTCTTCCCGGACTTCAGCCCATGCCTCCCCATGGCTGTCTTTGGGTCCTACTTCACCTGTCCTGATAAATTCGGTTCCCATTCCATGTAAAGTTCAGTTTTTCATAATAGTTTTAGTGGGGAATATTTGCATACAGTTCACTCATTTGAGGTACACAGTTGTTAAATTTTGGTGATTATATACACTAATGTAACCTCCACCACAGGCAAAACATAGAGCAATTCCATGACCCCAAACATTCTCTTGAGCCTCATTGTAGTAGATGCCTTCTGATTCCCAGCCCTAGGCAACCACTGACTACTTTCTCTCACTGTGGTTTTATCTTTTCTAGAATTTCATATAGAAGTCATATAATATGCACTCTGCTTGTATTTGAACTATTTTACTTAGCCTAATGTTTTTAGATTCATCACTATAGTTAAGTAAATGAATGTTTCTTTCCACATTTTTTGCTGAGTGTATACCACAATATGTTTATCAATGGATCAGTTGACAGATTCATATTGATTTTTTCCCACATCTTCCATCTTTTCCCCCCACATCTTTAAAACTGATTTGGAAGTGAATCTCGTAAGTTTCAACATGTCTGCTTCAAAAATTTAATTAAACACATGTGCATTTTAATGTAATAGAAAAGGTGCAAAGAAGCAGAGGGATCCATAGGGTCCTTAGAAATGAAAACCACATTCCAGTGAACTAATGCTCTCTGGGAAGTGAGGAATTATCCAAGTGTGGGGAATTAGTGCCATAGTGGGGAGGTGTGAAGTTCATTCAACATCTGACAAGAAAGGAGACATTGAATAGTTGGGTCTCCACTACGGCCTGCTCCGATTCCTGTATCTCTTTAAGGTAAAGTTACTTAGTTTTCCCCTCCTCCCTTATCTGTTTCTTCTAATGGCCACTTAGATTACAGGTGAAATGTGATAAGGAACTTCTGCAGTTATTTAAACTTGTAAGTCCTGTGACAGTTCCTCACACGTGCCCTGAAGTATTTACTATTTTTTTCTATCTACATCAGTGCTGACATTTTAAAATCTGATGATCAATTATTTGAAAAGAATTGCTATTTGACTGAAGTCACCAGTCAATTTGATAAAAACTGGTTGATCTGTGCTGATAAAATCGGAATTTATGACTTCAGTAGTGTTTTTCAAAATCTAATGTGCATAAAATCACCAGAGGGAGCTTGGCAAACATGAGGCTTGTCTAAGCCTCCTTTATAGGTTTTGATTAAGAAGTTTGGGATAGAGTCTAGGAATCCGCATTTTATAAGCATTCCAGGTGATTCTGAAGCAAATGGCATATAGATCTTTCTTTAACAAGTGCTAGAATGCAAAAGATATGATATAAATGTCTGGTCAAGGGGTGCCTGGTTGGCTCAGTCCATAGAGCATGCAACTTTTGATCTTGGGGTCATGAGTTCAAGCCCCACGTTGGGCATAGAGATTACTAAAAAAAAAGGGAAGAAGAAAAGAAAAAGAAAAGAAAAAAGTCTGGTCAAACTGGTTATTTAGCAAACTGCATACATGAGTAAGGACCATTTCGGCTGCAAATGACAGAAACCCAAACCAAACTGGCTTAAAGCTGATATATACTGACTCACATAATTGGAAAGTATGGGATTAGAACTGGCTTCAGTAAAAATCTGACCATCTGTTGGCTTTCCAAGGATGTCATCCAGACTTGATTTCTCATTCCATCTTTTGGATTTGTTCTCCTCTATGTTGCTTCCTTCAGGAAGACTCTTTGTAAGAGTTGGCAAGATGGCCACCAACAGTTCTAAGCTTATATGCCGTCTTCTCAGCAACTTCACTGGAAAGACAAAGGTCCCAGGACTGAGTCTCATTGGACCGAGTTTTATCACAGTCCCATTGCCAAAACATTCAGAATCCTCTGAATGGCCAGGCCAGAATCAGGTGTCCTCTACCTCCAATGTGAGTGAGTCTGTGTGTGTGTGTGTGTGTGTGTGTGTGAATGTGTGTAAGCATATGTTTGTGTGTGTTGGGAGATGGAGGGCATGGATCAGCTCCAATTAAACCCCATGGATTGGCCATAGGGTAGGGGGGATTCCCTCCTCCACAACAAGACAAATCAATGTGTTAGTTATGGAAGACAGCCCAAGCCTACTATGTAACACAGTTCATATCAATAGATGCTAGTAAAATACTACATTTTCCTCCCACTAGCTGTACATATGGGTGATCTTAGATCTCAAACTCCTAGTGACAGAGCACTAAAAGTAATTTGTTTTATATGGGGCTTAGTAAGCGCCTGCCAATGCATGCTTAATAAATACATTTTAATCTCAGTCATTAGCACTGCTATGACCAAGTAGCTTTTGGAAAGCTTACTCAAGAAAGGAAGCAGGGTACCTAATAAGACTGTTTCTGTGGATTAGAGTCTGTTGGATGGTGAGGATTATGCTTTTTGAATTGTGCTTCTAAATCCATAACTTAAAGTGCCATCACTAACTCTGATGAGGGGGTGATGAATTATATTTAAGAAAAAAAAAATCAGCTTAAGCTCCCTCATCATTGTAAGGTGAGAGGTAAAGTAGGAGGAATTAAAAAACAAATAGCAGAAATAATTGAAAGAGCCTGGATAAAGAAGGAAAAGTCTACACGCTGTGGATAGGAATGAAGCCAGGACTATGGGAGTGAGAGGATCCTGATGTGCATAAACGTGGGCAGGTGGGAGGAGAGTGTCAGGGAACAGGACAAGCAAAACTTTTCTCGGCATTAGAAAGACCAGATCTAGAATTGTTGTTGGCAAGAGACCTACAAAGGAATTTTATCCATAATGTTACACTGTGAAATAATTTCATAAAGGGTCATCAGTGAAGAAATTTAAGGTGAGGATGAAGGGTACACAAAACAAAAAACAGAACAGGGCATAAAAGACTGGCAGGAAATGGGGAGCCCATGACCTGAAAGGTGTCTTTTGATCTCAGTTTTCTATGATGCCAAAACAAATGTGTCTCCTTTGTGAACTCTTTCTAAGCAACAGCAATTCAAGGTTCAGGTCAGTGTCAAATATGCCGGCCCTTCTCCCAGGCCTGCTATCCTGTACGGGTCTGGTGGGTCTTCGTGGCTCATGATTCAGCAGGTTCAGGAAGTAACAACAGATGTCTTTTCTCTGTTTGTTCTAACTCCTGACCAATGCCTCTTATAACCTAAAATTTTAAACCAAGGATGTCTAAAAATGACAAACTTCAGTTCAGAAGAGACTCAAAATATTTTGAGATTTATTGGTTTAAATTTCAAAAGTTCAGGGAATATGGCAAAGGTTCGTGGTGATATTACAAAAAAAAATTCTCTGGAAATCTAATGATCTGTCAGAACTATGTGCTTTTATGTATATATTTTTAAATTACTGTATATGCATACGTATTTTTAAGACTTTCCCCAGTGATCACTACATGGTATCATTGTGTATACATCTAGTTTGTTTCTTGACATTTTCTCTTAGATGAATTGACCATGTATCCTACTTAGGGAAAAGCAAGTTCAATGAAACTATAGTAAATTAGACACTAAGAAAAAGACAAAAGATGTGAATGTGAATTGAAATGACTTTAAGGGCTGGATAGAGGATGACATCAGCATGTTGGCAAGAAATAGAAATATACAGCAGGCTAGACTGTCTGATGTTCTGTCCAGGGTGGAACAAATGAAGATAAAGGCAAATGCAAAGCTATAGCAATAAATACGATTGTCTAAAACGTGACCTTCATGGTTATTAGCATATTTATTTTCTAGCATGGAGGAAATTATTTTACATATATGATTCATATTTCACCTCCCTCTTTTCTCCTCCATGCTCTCATCTCTATCAGTTCTGCCCTAGCTCTGATCTGCCACTCATCCATTCACCCAGAAGATTCTTTTGAAACTCATGTTCTATAATAATTTCTCTTATGTCTTTCAGGGCTCCTTCCTCCTCAACCTAATTGAAAATTGACTTTTACTTGACCATGAAAACTTCCTTATTGCTCACTTAGTGGCTTCTCCTTACAGATAAGGGTCCTGGATTCCTCCAACAGAGCTGGTCTGCCACAAGGGCTTGCACTGAGTTGGTATATTTTTTTAACTATTTTTTTAAGATTTTATTTATTTATTTTAGAGGGAGAGCGTGCGCGAGAGAGTGAGCATGCGTGTGAGTGGGGGAGGGGCGGAAGGGGAGAAAATCTGAAGCCGGCTCCGTGCCCAGTGTGGAGCCAGATGTGGGGCTCAGTCCCACAATCGTGAAATCACCACCTGAGCCGAAACCAAGAGTCAGAGACTTAACCAACTGAGCCACCCAGTTGCCCGAATTGGTATACTTTAAGAAGCAGTCCCAGGGAAGAGGGTGGGGACCTGGGATGGGTGACCCCAGGAAGGAGGGAGAGCCAATACAAAGATGCCTTATCAAACTGATCATTGCTATAGACAAGAGGAGAGCAATCCATGTGGGACACCTTATAGTTAGCACCTCAGAATTGTTTGCCCGATGGATGGAAGACGGGAGCATGTATCTGCCAGCTAAGTGTTGGACAAATATTGTCCTAACTGGAGTTAACTCCCTCTATTTTTGGATTGCGTGTAAGTGAGGGCCATATTTTACTGTCAGAAAGGCCCTGGGGTAGGAGGTAAGGGCTGTGTGGTGTGCTTGAGCTGGGGTGCCGTCAGCTTACATCTGTGTGAAGGTGGTTGCTGCAGCAATTTCTGAAGTAAGCTGTGGCCAAAAGGGATAGGAAGAGGGGCACAGGGAGTGTTCTAAATAAGGGGCAATCACTTCTTTAAACACTGCTGCACCTGGAGCACTGTTCTAGCTTTACCCAGTCACTAATTTTCTGGAATCCATCACCTCTCCTCCCTAAACTACCCTTTCCCTTCCCTTCTTTTCAACTTCCAGCCACCAGGATGCTGTTCCAACCTCCTCAATGGCATTAAAGCCTCGTCTTCCTCTACAATCTGTGTCTGTCACCATTTTCCACAGCTCCAGTACAGACGGGGATGACCCTATAACTTCCTGGTCTCAAAACTCCTCATCTTTAGGCATCACGCAACTTTGAGCTAGCCGTGGCTTAGCCACACTATCACCTAGGCCTGCCACCCCTGTACATCTTGAACACAGGAATTTTGTTTGTTTTTGATACATAATCCGTTTGTTTGCTCATTCCTTCTGCTCTCACTTTGTTCTCCTTATGCCCTCAATACTTCCCTTTTTCACACCCCATACCCAAGCAATTCTGATTTTATTTGCTTCCTTACCTAGGCTCGACTTCTTGAAATGACAAATCGTGTCAATAACAAACAAGATGCTACCTCAAAATCTTACGACTCTTTCACCTACAGTCCACTTTCTTGGTTCTGTATCCTTGGTTCTTATCAAAGGATGCTAGAGAAAAATCTCAAAGCCATGATATCAGTCTCAGCTGCCAATTTGTACTATTTCATCTCTGCTTAAATAGCAATCTTATTTTATTTGTGTATTTTTGAATTTCTAGGTGAGTGCGTTCCTTACATGCCTTTTCCACATTCCCCATGCTTCCACCCTAGCCCTATTACTCGTTCTCGTTCTCGTTCTCGTTCATAGACGGCTTTGCTTCCTACTTCACTGAGGAAACAAAAAAAGAGTGAGAGACTGATGTTATAGCCTAAGACCTCTCAACCTGTCTTACTTCCACCCCCAAGTTTGGACCTTTAGCCAATCTCTTTCTTTGGTTCTGTCTCTGAATAAAAACGAACCCACCTCCCTGTAGGCTAATTCCACCCTTTGGGGCAATAATATCAAAAGAAATGCAACAGGCTCTAATCTAAGTTCATCCAACTGTTTGTGTCAGCACACCAGCATGCTCCGAGTCCTCCAAGTTGTCCATGGCATTTCTCTTTGATCTGTCACCATCCTGCTGCCCCAATCCATGGCTAAATGCAGTGCGTTCATCTTTTGAAATAAATTGTAATTTCCTTTCTGGTGCCTACTGGAGGAGTCCTCTTTACACCCCACTGATACCAGAGCACTCGTCTCCGGGCTGGTCTTCAGGATGCTGTCACAGTCATTACCTCATGCAATCCCTTTCATTGATAACTAATGGAATGCTTATGGTTTCAACGTTAAGTAGTATTTAGGACCTCTGTAATCCAGCTTCTCACATACCCACACATGCCTCAAACTTTTCTTAATGTGGGAGGATGTTCCTTAGCACATTCTGTGTCTGTTACTTAGAATATCTCTCCCCTCCTTTGGACTATCCACACTCTACTCATTCGCCACAAATTACATCAGTGCAGATTAATGTTTCCCTTCCTCAAATGTCTATTGTATAAGCAGTCTTTAGTATATTTGGTTATAAATTGCTTTTATTATTTTTATTTATTTCTTCTGTTTAGGACTTGTCTTTCAAGAGGGAGTATGCTCCTTAGGAGTGAGGACTTTATCTTATACATCTTTTGTCCTGACAATGGTGGCCACTCATTAAGTACTTACTACAAATACCCGTTGACTTCATTTCAATGAGTCAGAGCTTTTCACTTGAAAAAGGAACCTACGAATGGGCCCCTGAATACCAAACAGTATAAACCAGCTCTTGAAAATTCATGATTGGAATAAATTGGCATAATTAGGATCATCTTCGTGTTTTTTTCTGAATGTTGGTTGTGAATGACCTAGCTTCATGGGAATCTTGGACCATGGGAATCACCCTAAAATTTAGTTTCAACTAAATTCAGTGCCTAAATGTTGATCCAAAACTATGTTGGTGATGAAATATAAATATAGTCTGTGTCCACACATCATAAACACTCAAAGTACGAAAATATAAAAATCTGGAAACATAAAAGTTTGACTGTTTTTTAAGGTTTTTATGTAGATGTTTGACAGCAATGATTTTTGGAATTTAATTTAAATGTTTGTTTGGGGGCATCTGAGTGGCTCAGTCAGTCAAGCATCCGACTCTTGATTTAGGCTCAGGTCATGGTCTCAGGGTCATGGGATCAAGCCCCGAGTTAGGCTCCATGCCCAGTGTGGAGTCTGTTTGCAATTCTCTCCCTCTCCTTCTGCCCCTCCCCCCACTCCCATGCTCTTTCTCTCTCTCTCTCTCTCTCTAAGACAAAAATAAATAAAATCTTTAAAAATAAATAAATATTTGTTTGGGATTTATATAAGTCAGAGATAAAACATAAGAACTTAACTCACAAATTTTATGTCTGTGGATGCTTGAGTCATTAGAATAAAGATAATTTAAGTAAACAACACTGCAGATCTCTTTTTTTAAAAAAAGGAATTTGATAAATATTGGTCTAGCCTAACTTCCAGCCCCATACAAGAATCCTCACTGTAACAGTCACGCCCACCTGTTTCAACAATGCTGCCTTCCATGATAGAAAGCTTAACTTCTCTTCTGGTAACCCACTAGCTTTGGGTACAGATTTTTGTGTTTTTAAAGAATTTCTTCATCATTTTATTTTGCAGGAGTTATGTAAGTTCCAACACCTGTACATACACGTGAGTGCAGCAGGCCAGCTGTGACCCAGTAGGGAGTGGTGGGGACTGTGGCCCCTGGTGGGTGCTACTCTGCTCCAGCTGAATACGCCAGCCAAGGGAGGGGCCAGTGTTGCCAAGTCTTCCTGTGACTCAAGAGATGCCAAAAATCTAGATAGTTCTGTGAAATCTGTCGTTTTTTAACATGATAACTAATTCCGAAATGTTAGAGAAAACACTGTGGACAAGGGCAGTAGATTAAATAAACACATCTGTGCGTTAAACCTGGCTGTAAGCCCTTGAGTTTTTTAACTTCTGAGGTAAATCCTGCCTTACATTGTCACCTCTGGGGGAAAAAAAGCATGTATTAAATTTATATTCTTTTACTTTAAAAAAGGGGGAAAAGTCAAATATTTAAGGACAACTATTGTTCTCCATATTTACCCCAGTCTTCTTAAAATTCCTTGAGTCTTTTGAACCCAAAGTACATTTAGGTTCAAAAATCAATTATGTATGTTGATATTGAGCGAGTCGTGATTTAGAGAGTTTCTTAATGCAAAAGAGCAATTTCTCTTATGATTGTTTTGCTTAGGTTTAGTCCTTGGTAAACTGCTCATTTGGAAACCAGGTCTATCATCCTCCAGGCCTCCCAACTTCACATCATTAGCGAATTTCATAAGGATTCTTTGTCCTCCTTTAGATCACTGATTCAAACTAGGCTGAGCTTTCCTGGTGGACCACATGACTGTCAAATGGTAGGCCACTCTTCCTGCAGCAAAGACCCCCAACCGGCTGGCGTATTTCTGGAAAAAATACCTAACCTTTCCAGATTATTCTTTTACTACCTAAACTTTATTTCTCTTTCTTCATAGGAAGTTATCAAGATGGAGTTTATAAAAAATTCCATCAAAAGAGAAATACATTGTGTGAATTATTTTCCTTATTACCAACTTAAATTCCCCTGAAAAAGGAGCTTGGGTCAGTACCATTGTGCTGCACAACTCAGGGGGCTTCATTCATATTGTCTTTTGCTCACAAGCCCACCCCTAAACATAACCCATAGAATACAATGTGGCTTGTCCCCCCTGGAGTTGGGCATCCACCACAGCCCTGAATGAGGTCAATTTGGCAATAATACAATAATACTCTTCTTCTTCTTCGTCTTTTCTTTTTTAAAGTAGGCTCCACACCCAATGCAGGGCTTGAACTCACAACCCTGAGATCAAGACCTGGATGCTCTACCGACTGAGCCACCCAGGCACCCCTATTTTGGCAATAATACTCTTGACACATCTATGTACATACGCTAGCCTGGTGACCATGTTCATAGGCCAGGCTTAAAAAAAATAGCAAAACAACAACAAAACAAACCTGACTCAACGTTTTGCTGGCATCAGACATAATTCAGAATATGTTTTTTTGATAAATATTTTGGTGACATTTGAATTTATACAAGAAATTATAATTTGGTTATATAATCAATTTTTAATCTTAGTAAATGCTGTGTAACCCTAGAGAAAAATCTAAATATTTCTAGCATTCCATATATATTACTCACGCTTAATAAACATTGTCTATTGTAGTTAAGATGATCTATTTGAGCAAGGAGTGATGAATACTTTTGTAAAGGGCCAGATAGTAAATATTTTAGGATTTGCAGGCCACATATGGTCTTTGTCACATATTCTGTGTATTTTTGTTTCTAGCAGTTACCAGTGTTTCAATGGCTGGTAATTCAATAAGCAGTAAGTATTGTTTCACTTTTGTATTTTGGGTTTTTTCTCTTTATTTTTGGTACCACACGCATGCACCATCCTGAGCAGTTTTCAGTACTTAGCAGTGTTTAGATTCTCACAATAACCCAGGGAAATAGGTTGTCCTGTTGTCTCTGTGGTTTAGCCTGGAAAACTAAAGCATGGCAGGGGTTAAGCAACTTGCTCAAGTCTTCATGATGATGTTGCTCTTACAAATAACTTCTTAAAATTGTATCTTATGTACATTAAAGGGTGAAAATAAGTGCAAAGTGGATACAGGGCATTGTTATTTATTTCTATATAAGGTAAAATGGCCTTAGCCTTTTCCATTTTTCTCCTTTATACCACAGAATACAACTGCAGATGTGTGTGTTTTCACTGTATTTTGGAATGATAAACTGATACGAAAATATTTTAAATAGCATGCCAAAAATGTCTTCACTGAGCACAAAATGGACAAAGTCCAAATGTTAGTTTAAATTTCATATTATCTACCAATCTTCCAGCAGAATCTGAAAGATGTTATTGTTTAAGTCATGTAGTTCTTCTGAATAATCTTTTTTTTGTAAACAGTTGGCAATCCAAACTCTGGATTTTTCCACTTAATGTTCAAAAGAAACTCATTTTTAAGATCATTTTTAATCAGCATATCTGTCACCTTCTTTTTTGACCTTTTTTTTCCCCTTGGGCTTTACTTTTTGGTACTGGTGATTTTTTTACTTTAAACTTCGTTCATTTCTTCCTTAACACTGCAATTTCCTATTCGCCCAGGCTTGCATTTCCCAACTTCCTCTAAAACTGAAAATTAGTGGTCGGTTTTCCAAAAGCTATAATTTTTACATTAACCTTGTTTCTTCTTTTAATTGGTATTTTTCTGCTAGACAATGGTAGGAGGCTGGTGGTGGGTGTTATTTGAGAATCCTGTTTCAATGAGGCTTTTGTGAAATAAAGGCTGGAAACGAAAATACTCCTTAAGGCTTCTGCCCATGGGGTTAGGAAGAAGGGGAAGAGGTTGGGGTATGGGAAGGAGCAGGGGTAGCACTGGAATGTCCTCATCAACTCAGAGACCCACCAGAAGCCATAGCCAAAGGGTTTCTTCACGTTTAGATATGAAGCCATGTCTATGTCCCCATAAAACTAAGTTGTTAAAAATGTTCCCCCCCCCCCCCCGCCCCAGCCCTGACCAGCCTTTTGGCCATTGAATCTGAGGACAGCTAAAGAGAATTTTCCTTCAACACATGCATGATACACATTCCAGAGGAGAACCGATGGCTGAGAGAAAGTGACTGTATTAAAATTAAAAAGAGTAAGTTTCTGCATTTCTTATCTTTTGTTGGTTTCCCTCTCTGTGGGCTACTGTGGGACTTCCTCTGTCAGCATTGTCTCCTCTTTCTCAATGTATTGTAGTCAAACAATTTATCTCTTGCAAGAAACTTAAAATAAAGCTTTTGAGGAGGGTTCTCCTCAACCCTCCTCAAAAGAGGGTTGGAAATAGAAAGTAGCATAAAGGAATAAATCCTACGGGATTTCAAACCTAAACCCTTTTTTATTTTAATTTGGACAAAGAAAACGGGCTAGAGAATTAGAAGATTTAGGTACTGTTAAATCTAATCTTCAAACTTTAATTTACTTAACAAATTTTAAGCATTCTTTCAAGTATGACAAACAGTTGTTCCCATCTTGGTTCTCTCATTTTATACAAACTATGGTTGAAAGAAAATATGCTAAATTTCTCTAAAATCTTCAATGAAAAAAACCTGGATTTTTTTTTTTATACCGTCACAGTATTTGAAACTCAGTTTTTTCACCCCTTTTCTCCCTAGTTTCCATGGCTTTAAACCTCTCATGGTTGTTACATTTAAAGATTATCTAATTTTAAGTATTGGTTTTCCTGCCTTAGTCTTTTAATTAATAAAACTCTGTTATTTTTAGCATGGTGATCTAATCAATAGGACATACTTCTACCAGATGAAAATAATTAGAAGGCATCATTTACAGTAAAATCAACAGTCTATCTAGAAGTAAATATTTATGTAGAGAGAATGCTAATAATTGTTAGACACTGAGAAGAGTTTTTAAACTTTCGTTGAAGTATAAGGTACATGCAAGAATGGTAGGTGTAGAACTCTATGAATTTTTACAAACTATACTTATATAATCAGCACTCAGATCCAGAAGCAGAATATTATCAGCATTCCTAAAGCTACTCATTCTTCCACCTCAAGGAGTAACTTCTTCCTGTCTTCCGACAGCATGGAATAGTTTTGCCTCTTTTGGAACTTTCTATAAATTGAAACATTCTGTATGTACTATTTTGTGTCTGACTTCTTTTGCTCAACCTTTGCTGGTCAGATTTAGTCATGTTGTACATTATTGTTCTTTCATTTTCCTTCTATCTTGAATATGCCTTGATTTATAATTATATATCCATTCTGTTGTTGATGAATTTGGGGACAATTTCTAGTTTGGGGTTCTGTTTTGGAAAGACCTACAGTTCTCCTCCTGTGTCTTTCTCTTTTACTTTCACAAAGAACATTTCATTTCTGGTCCCCATACGTGTGGGATTTTTCCCCACACCAAGCAATTCTGTGACACCAGCTGGATGTCCTACAATTTAACTCAATTCTGACACTATCTACTTGGGTATAGCATTGGATACCACAGGTTAATGGCTCAGTCTCATGAGGCTTCACACTTCAGATGCCCCCACAACACACACTTCAGATGCCAATCACAAGTAGTGGGTCCCCAGGTTACCCACAACTTCTGTCCAACTTGGCTACAAATTGGAGGTTCCAATGACTTCTTTCCTCCCCACTGGATTTGATTATTTGCTAGGACAGCTCACAGAACTCAGGGAAACACTTACATTTACCAGTTTATTAAAGAATATGACTAAGGATACAGATGAAGAGCTAGATAAAGAGATACATAGGACCAGCTTAAGGGAGGTTCCAAAGCACAGGAGCTTCTGTCCCCATGGAGTTGGGGTGTATCGCCCTCCATGTATGTAGATGTATTCACCAACCTGGAAACTCCAAAGCCTGCACAATTGGGATTTTATGGAAGCTTTGTCATGCAGGCCTGATCAGTCATTAACTGTTGTCAGCCCATCTTCCCTCTCTGGAGAAGTTAGGGAGAGGCAGAGCTGAAAATTCCATTTCTAATCAGGGCTTTGTTATTTCTGGTGACCAGCCTCCTATTCAGAAGCCCACCCAGGGGCCCACCCAGAGCTGCTTCATTAGAACTATAGATGCTCCTTGTTCTCTTACCACTTAGGAATTTGCAAGGGTTTTAGGACCCTGTGTTAGGGTCTGGGGACAAAGACCAAGTATTACAAGAGATGTTCTGAGGGCTCTTATCATTTAGGAAATTACAAGGGTTTTGGGAGCATTTTTCCAGGAACTATGGGCAGAGATTAATATATATATATATTTTTTTTTCTATTATTTCACAGGTCCATACAAATCATGTTGCATGAACATTCTAGTATATGCCTTTTGGTTAATACGTTGATGTATTTCTGTTGGGTACTTCCTTAAGGAGGAGATGTTGGGTCACAGCGCATGCACATTGTGTGGATATGACACACCACTAGTTCAGTCCCATGGTTGTACTGGTCTACAACCCCACTGGCAGTAACTGAGAATTGAGCCACAGGGCGGCCGGCACTTGGTCTTTTCTGTCCTTTACATTTTAGTCACACTAGACAATGTGTAGTGGCCTCATGCTGTTTTAATTTGCATTTTCTTAAAGACCACTGTGATAAATGTAAAAGCACACGGCCACAATCATCAAATCCTCCTAACAATTTGTCCTAATGACAAAACTGGGCTTCGGTGGATTTGTGATTTCTTCAGATTCGCTCAGCTTGGATGTGGTACACCAGAATGAGGTTTTGCTCACGAATGGGGCACATAATAATGAAACTGTAGAGTCAAAAGGGGTTTTGAGACCATGCCATCCAAAAGTTTCTCGCAGATGAAGAAGGTAGGGCCCAGAGAGTTGGATGCATGAATTACTTCAGACATCACAGTTCTTTTGGTTTTGTCTGGTAACATACACTGGCCTAGAGGTCTGGGTTTGATTCTGGGTTCTACCACCTAGCAGCTGTTTGGCTGAGTCATGTCACCTGCTTTCTCTGGGCATCTATTCTTTAATGAGAGCTATATGAACGCAACAATGTTTTGTTGTGTGTTTATAGCCATCCAGAAGACAATTATGATAAAAACTTTCCGTGGTTTATAGCTGTGAAAGACTTGAGTGGTCTTCAACCGCCCGTCTTCCCCTCTGTACCATGTATGTTGGTCTTCAGCTAGGTCCAGCAACTGATATTCCAATGTTCTACCAGGTAGCCCCACCTGAATACCCATAGGCACCTTAACTTAACATGTCCCAATCCCAACATGTCTTTCCTCTCCAGTTCACCATGTTTCCTACCTTAGTTAACATCACTGATCTTCACCCCTTGTCCAACCTACACTCCTGTCTCCTCGACTCCACTGCATTCCCCCAGGCCAGGCATTTATCACCACACCACTTTCTTTTTTTTTAATTAACATATAATGTATTATTTGTTTCAGGGGTACAGGCCTGTGATTCATCAGTCTTACATAGTTCACACTTCTCACCATAGCACATACCCTCCCCAGTGTCCATCACCCAGCCACCCCATCCCTCCCACCCCCCTCCACTCCAGCAACCCTCAGTTTGTTTCCTGAGATTAAGAGTCTCTTATGGTTTGTCTCCCTCTCTGGTTTCATCTTTTTTCATTTTTCCCTCCCTCCCGCTATGATCCTATGCCTTGTTTCTCAAATTCCTCATATTAGTGAGATCATACGATACTTGTCTTTCTCTGATTTACTTATTTCGCTTAGCATAATACCCTCCAGTTCCATCCACATCATTGCAAATAGCAAGATTTCTTTTTTTTTTTTTGATTGGCTGCATTATATTCCATTGTGTGTGTGTATATATATATATATCACATCTTCTTTATCCATTCATCTGTTGATGGACATCTGGGCTCTTTCCATAGTTTGGTTATTGTGGACATTGCTGCTATAAACACTGGGGTGCATGTGCCCCTTTGGATCACTACATTTGTATCTTTGGGGTAAATACCCAGTAGTGCAATTTCTGGGTCATAGGGTAACTCTATTTTCAACTTTTTGAGGAATCTCCATACTGTTTTCCAGAGTACCACACCACTTTCTATTGGAACAGTTTTCCTAGATGGTCTGTGGTTCCAGTCTCTTTCCCCACTAATCTATCCTCTGCAATCTTGCAGACTTTATCTTTCTATATTATAAATCATGCCATAAACTTGATAGAATAAAATAAAAATATCTTTCATGACTTTCCATGGACAGTGAGATGAAATTCAGATCCATAGTTTGGCATTCAAGGTTTTCACTATCTGGCACCTGCCTGTCTTGCACACCTGAGTTTCTCTCCTGTTGCTCATTTTGCTTTGCTGCTTCACCTCCACGTCCCACCACAGACTCTGCCTGTTCTCTGCCTATGTTCTACTCCCTGCATGAGACATACATTCTCTCATTTGTCTGCAAGAAACTGCTGACCTGGAATGTCCTTTTCTTCTACACTTGTTAAGTTCCTACTGATTTCCTCATCCATGAAGTCTTTTCCTATCCTCCCTTCTATTGGTCTAGGTCACCTTCACCTTCTCATCTCTGTTTCCCCGTCCATCATCACAAAGTTCTACTGCAACGTTTCTCACATGGCACCTTACCCATTTGTTCGTGCATCTAGCTTTCCTGATTCTTTAAGCTCCTTGGGCATCAGGATTGGTTCCGTCCATCTCTGTAACTCCTGTGCTGGATGAACAGAGATGCTCAGTGAGTATTTCTTGGATGTACAAATGAATTTATTGAATCTGAGGAGGCAAAAAACAAAAAAATCAGGCTTTCCTTAGTAGCAAAATACTGAGATACAACTTTCCTCCTTTCTTATTAATATGCTCAATTTTCATTTCTTTGCTTTTCTTGTCATCAATATATTTTTTTAACTAGATGTTTGCAATGATGGCACTTTTACATACAATTCAAGTGCATCCATTTGCAATTATGACATCTTGAATCTAAAGATTTGCATGGAACTACTTGAGGCTTTAAATTGAATATTATAGTTGAATTTCCTGAAATCAAATTTATCTTTAAAAAAATAGAAGCTGAGAGAGTTGCCAAGTGGAGTGCGTTTAATGGAGTACACTCTCTTTGTTGCCTTGTTTAATTTTGGTCTGTTCCTCTCTGTTTCCATTTTGCAGTGTGTAAAACTGATACATTAAGCTAATTATGTAAACAGTCAGCATGTGATTGATCATAACGTTGCTTTTAGAGAAACCTGGAAAACATTAAAAAAAAATCTGGCATATGAAAAAACCCAAAATATATTTTAAAATTAAAATAATATAATGCCCAGGTGAAACAAATGAAAACCTACAAATAAATCTTCTCCGAAATAGAAATCCCCAGATGGTTTATGAGCCCTTTTCTAGAAAATAAAAAAATTATAAAAGAATCAATTACTCATAAATGTATAAATGTTTCACCTTTTCCTTAAGGTGTTTTATGTGGACACAGTCATCACTCAAAAATTTAGCTTTTAATTTAACCTTTAAAACCTAAGATTGCTGATTTTTAAAAATGCTGCTCCAAGAATACATTATAACAACAAGGTAGTGGCCCTCTGAAACTGGCAAAGTCTCCCTGAAGTTCTTTACAATAATTAAGTAAACAACAATGCACTAGAAAAAGTTCATGTTAATTTTCCAAAATGGTTTTCATCTTACAACATTCCAGTTCTTACATGGAAGTTCTGAAGAATAGAAATATGCCGAACAAAGAAAAGGAACATTTTGAGGCAAGTCACAAAAAGAAAAATTAATAAGGATTAAACATTTTTCACATTTTGTTCAAAAGTGCATATTTCGATTTTGTTCTCACTTAAGTAATGCTAAATTATAGTAGGAAGCCCATGTTAGTAACTACTCTTCAATAGCCACATTATCCAGGATTACTGGCATTAAATACTAAATTAGCATTAGCTGACTGCTATTGTTTATAAATTAATTTCTTTTCCTGTTTCTGGGAGTTCTATGAATTAAATTGTGTAATCTCCTGTCTCTCAGGGGACAGAGTGTTACAGTGAACAGAGCTGTGGCCTTGAAACTGAAGACAGAATCAAAATGTGATTTGCCACCAAGTGGCTCTGTGACCTTAGGTAAGTCACTCAGCTTGTGTCACCTCCTTTTGGAAGGCATCGGATTGGAACTGGATGCTGTGTGAGTTCTGTGCTAATTCTAACATTAAAGGACTCTTTTTGAGCCCATACGAAGGAGGCTGATGGCTTACGCCACTGTGTGGTCCTTTCTCTTAACATTTCTGTGTGGAGGCTCTTCTAGCTGAAAGTGACTAAATCCAGCTCAAACAGCCCAAAGCCAAAAAGATACTCGATTGGCTCCTAAAACCGAAAAGTCCAGGAGTAGATCTAAGTCTCAAAGTCTGGAGGGTTCCAAGGGCTCCACCTGTATCATTAAAATCCGGTTTCTCGAGTTTTTTCTCAGCTCTGCGCTCCCGTGATTGGCTTCATTCCCAGGCAGGCTCTCCTCAGGGGGCATTCCCTGCTGACTCTAGCACACCTCATCTTTACAGCAAGCAACACCCATGGGGGGGAAAACTTTTATTTCTGGCAGAAGTCCTGAGTGGCCTCTCTTGGGGGTGTTAGGGGTGAGTGGAGGTGGGGGTGGTGGGGCATTTCCACATGAACAGAGAGTAGTGGTTCTTCCAAGGAAACCAAGGTCCAGTTTCAGAACAGGGGAAGTGGATGCCGAACAGACAAGAATAACAGGTGTCCCTCGCAACTTTGCAATTTGGGTCACTTCTCATCTGGAAGCTTTCCCTGCCCACTCCTGCTTTCTTCCCTTTTACCTCTCACAGGTGTTAGCTCTCCCGGTGAACCATTCTTACCTCTGTCTCAGCAGCTGCCAACCTGAAAGGCCCGAGCTAATGATAAGATAGGCTTTGGGCCTGGATTATTCAGTACTTATCTGGCAATGAGAACCCCCACCTTGGGTGGTAAGCAGGGCACACATAGTCCTTGGCACAAGGTGGTACTCCATTTCTGAAACTTTCATGGTGGGCGGGGGGGGGGTGGACCTGGGACAGTATGGCGGTAGAGGGCAACACCCTGATTGCAACAATGATTCAGGACTTCGAAAAATGTTGAGTAGGAGATGGGTGAGGTGTAAAGGCCCTATAAGGACAGTGCATTTGGCTTGCTGTCATTGGGCTGAATTGAAACACTAGAGAAGAATGATGAAAAGCTAAGGGCAATTACCAAACAGAAAACTAAGGGAGAAGTCCTGGGGACCTCTTTGGCAGCTTCAAAAGCAGCCTTTACCTTCTGCAGGAAGAAAACAGAAAAAGTAAAAAAACAAACAAAACAAAACAAACAAAACCCTCAAAACTCTGGAGTTAGAATCACTGAGCTTTGGATGATTCACTGCTCAGTGGAGGCAAGTCTCATGATCAGAGCACTTGCTGGGAAAATCAGGAAGCTTGACATATGATGTGGGGGCATCAGAGTAGATCCCCCTAAAGATTTTGGTTCCCCAAACCTCTGAACCTTCAGAGACTGCATAGGGGCTGGTCCATCCTATTAAGAGCTAGAACTCTCCCCATGTGCAAAGACACTACAGAATCTTCTTCCTAGCAAGGCAATGGGGGGGTGGGTTGGGGGGCTTCTCCTGAAATCTGCCACTTGCACTTCTGGCTGTCCTACTGATGACTGGGATCAAGTCTTAGCATAATTCAGTCAGAGATGTGCTGAGCCTGACAATAGAGAAAGCAATCATATCCTAAATGTGCTACAAAATCTAGTAAGCGTATTCCAGCAGAAGCTGGGGAAGTACCCTGGGATTGAATTTTGAAAGTGCTGGACCAAGGGAACCAGAATATAAGACTGGATAAAGGAGATTTAATTGACTTAGGGGTACTCTGTTGGAATATAGAATTTCACCTTAGTGAGAACCTCAAGACATTATATGCAGCTTTTGATTTGGCAAATGTGTTTGTTACTTTCTATCCTAATCAAAAAAGATGAACAAGTTCACCTTGGTCTACCTGGGATGGACAACAATATCCATTCACAGTTTTGCCCCAGGGCTATATAAATGATGTCATAATATAGTCCTAAGAGATCTGGACCATCCAGTATCCTTCAGAATATCACTTTATCCATTGCATTGAGGATATTATGCAGATCAGGCAGATTGAATAAGAGGTGGCTAGCATACTGAAAGTCTTGGTAAGGCACATGTACTCCATAGTACAGGAAATAGCCACATGAAGATATAGGGTCTCATCATATCAGTAATATTTTAGGACTCAGTAGTCAGAGACATGCTAGGACATCCCATACAAAGCAGAAAAAAAATACAAATTACTGCCTCTTGTATACCCTACAGCACAGAAAGAAGCACAATGCCTGGTAAGTTTCTTTGGGTTCTGGAGGCAACACATTCCATACTTAGGAATACTGCTTCAGCCCAAATATGAGGGGGCAAGGCTCTAGAGCAGGTCCAGAGTGCATGTGCAAGTTGCCCTGCTGCTTGGACCATATGATCAGGGCAACTCCATAATTTTGAAGATGTTAGTGAGGGAAAAGATACAGTGGAGTTTATGGCAAATCCTATTTGGAGAATCTCAACACAGGACCCTGGGGTTCTAAAGTCCAAGCTATCTGCAGCAGAGAAATAGACACTTTTGAAAAACCATCAAGACCAGAGAAGTGATAACTGAGGACAACTTAAATGAAGAGTACAGAAGGGCAATGATGAACACCAGTTGCAAAAAGGATGGTAGTTTTATGTTCGGAAGAGAGACCCACAGGAGTCCTGGAGGGGCTGTAAAAACATGGAGAAGTGGATCCATATGGCACAAGGGTGGCCTGTGGCCGCCATAGAAATGTACTGCTTGGATCTCCCCTCAGAAAGAACTTGCCGTTCATTTCAAGGAATGAAGATGGTTGACAGACTCCAGGACAGTGCCTTTGGAATATGGCACAACTTTTGAACCAAGACCACACTCTTCCCTGGTGGTCCTCGGTAACTGAGCAATGTGGGTCAACCAGGGCCTGACCACTTCTACCCAACATGGGGTTCCTCTGACTCATGATTTAACTCTCCATTTTTCACAGTCTAAGACTCTCCCTGACTGGGCGCGTGGGTGGCTCAGTTGGTTAAGCGACTGCCTTCGGCTCAGGTCATGATCCTGGAGTCCCAGGATCGAGTCCTTCATTGGGCTCCCTGCTCAGCAGGGAGTCTGCTTCTCCCTCTAACCCTTCCCCCTCTCATGTGCTCTCTCTCTCTCTCTTTCAAATAAATAAATAAAATCCTAAAAGAAAAAAAAAAGACTCTCCTTGACCAGTTCCCCCCCGCCCCACTTTCCTTTCACAAATCTCAGATTTGTATCCTCCTGGTCTAGGGGCTTTCCTTACCAAATCCTGCTTCCTGTCTCTTGATTTTTCATGGGCATTATTACCATCCCCATCCCACACACCCCTTAAAACCTCTTGCAAATTCCTATCTTCATCTTAGCATTTAATTCCCAGTGAGTAATAACTAACGAAATAGGTTGATAAAATCCCGATTTGGGCTAAAGTCTACGTTGCCCACCTGCTTCAAGATCACTTGGCCTTTCCTCCAGCTTAGTTCACGGAACATGTTCAGCAGCACCCGGGGAAACTAACTCTGGGAACTTTGCTTCGGGGACTTTCACCATAGCCTCATTTTCTAGAACTCTACTGTAAAGCCAAAGCTCTGCGGTAAACAGACCGGGTGATAATTTCAGCTCCTGGAACACTTTCTTTACTATTTTTTATGTTTGTAGGAAAATACAATTTAGTCTTCTTTGCTCCCTTTCTATTATATTTTGCAACAGGTCTCTGCCCAAGGAGTTGCTAAGGAGATGGTGAGAAGGGCATCCATACCACACAAGGACAAGTGTATGTGTGAGAACCAGGGCTACTCTGTCAAGCATTGTTTCGCATCCTTATGTCCTGTGTTTCCCACCATATCCTGAAGTACAAGTCTCCAAATATTATTTTGAATTATTTTTTAGTTTCTTCCTCTGTCTCAACAGCACTGCTGTAGAACTTTGAAGGGTTTTGTTTTTTTTTTCCCACCGATACTGAGAAGGAACACTGATTTTAAGAGGGATCTGGTTTCCTTTTTCTTACCCTCTCATTTTTTTCCCACTCGTTTTAGACTTTTCTGTAACTTTTATTAAGCTATCTTTGAGTTCAGAAGGCTGAGAGAATTTTTCTTTTAAAAAAGAAGGCTTGCCTACCAGCCAGTTTTATATTTTTCCCCAAGCACTCAACAGCCTAATCTTTTTCCCATTTAAAATGAGAAAGAGTTTAGCAAGAAATTGACTTGATGTTAGGACAGGAGCTTCGGGAAGCTCTAATCTCAGTGACAGCTTTAACAAACCAATCCCGCTCTCTGGCCTCCTCCTACATATGGAACAGGACCTGCTCCTTCTGGCCCTCTAGGTAGGAAAGGAAGTCTCTAAAGCACGTTTGTGAGGGCTCTGTATTCTCTCTTTCTGTGGGTTTTCCCTTCTGTGCTTTCAGGATCTTAAGTCTTTGCAATATATTCCCTACTCTTTTGGAAGCAGAAGAATTTAGAAAGGGAATCGGTCTTCAGTTGTCTTTGAAATATTTGCTCCCGTTTTACTATCAGCACAGCTCCCAAATTGGTGATATTTGGAAATGTATTGAAATTTGGAGTCTATAAAGGAATGTCTCGTTTTCTACTTTCTTCTTTCAAGGCAGGAAACTAATGACATAATTTTTTTAGGCTAAGAAGAGAGACTCTTGCCAGAAAAAAAGATAGTATTGTAATTATCCTTGACGTCGTCTAGTGGACACCACTAGTAATCTTCAGACTTTAGGGTACACCACAATAATCTGGAAGACATGCTAAAACACAGCTTGCCAGGCCCCACTCTTAGAGGATTTTATTCAATAGGTAGGGCTTGAGGATTTGCCTTTCTAACCAGTTTCTATGATGATGATGAAGATTGTCTCGGAACATACCTAGAGAATTCTCAATCTATACAATCTTTACATTACCCAATAGAAAAAAAAAAAGACTCTTACAATACCTATGAGCATTCCTAATTGAATTGAAGTGTTATAACTGTTTTAAATTATAACCCTAAGTGAATTTAATAGGAAAAGGAAAAAATCCTGGTATATTTTAGGACAATGAATTAGCAACATATAAATATTGTCATTTATCTTCTCAGTCTCATTGGTGACAATATGTTCCTTTGTGTCTTACAGGAAAAATACTTGTGGCCAATTATTTGTGAAATAACTGGCAACTGAAAACCATAAGCTATTTTCGTTGCCTTTCTTTTTCTTTAGTTGCCTCAAGTATTTACCGGAGTTTGTTGAAATTTAGAAGTTTCTCCATCTGTAAACCTGGGGCTAATAAGAGGTACTTTATAGGATTGTTGCACAGGTTCAAAGAAAGTGTGTGTGTGGAATGCCAAACAGCGTCCACCTAGCAGCACATAATCAAGAAATATTCATTTTTCATTTTCATTTCTTTATCCATTTTAACACTATTAGTTTTTTGGGGTATTTAAAAAAAAATACATTTTACTCTGACAAATCAGAGAAATAAAAAAGGAGGGGTACAAAATATTTTAACGTGAGGTTATTTTTCATTAGCTATTACAGAAATTTTTTTAACCAAATAAAAATGAGATAATAGGATTAACACCTTCCTAAGATTGATTGATTGATTTGAGAGTGAGAACACGCACAGAGGGGCAGAGGGAGAGGGAGAGAATCTCCAGCAGACTGTCCACTGAGCAAGGAGCCCGAGACCAGGCTGAATCCCTTCACCCTAGGATCATGACGTGAGCTAAAATCAAGAGTCAGTTGCTTAACTGACTGTGTCACCCAGGCGCCCCAGGAATAACACCTTCAATGCAGGCTAGGCATGTTATGTATTTATTTATTTAATTTATTTAAAAATTTTTTTTTAAAGATTTAAAAATCTTTTTTAAGAGAGAGAGAGAGCACAAGGAGGGGGAGCAGCAGAGGGAGAGGGAGAAGCAGGCTTCCCATGGAGCAAAGAGACCGATGCAGGACTCTATCCCAGGACCCTGGGATCATGACCTGAGCTGAAGACAGATGCTTAACCGACTGAGCCACCCAGGTGCCCCTAGGCATGTTATTTTATTTACTTATTTACTTAATTTTTTTAAAGATTTTATTTGACAGAGAGAGAGCGAGAGAGGGAACACAAGCAGGGGGAGTGGGAGAGGGAGAAGCAGGCTCCCCGCTGAGCAGGGAGCCCAATGCAGGGCTCCATCCCAGGACCTTGGGATCATGACCTGAGCCGAAGGCAGACGCTTAATGACTGAGCCACCCAGGCGCCCCACTAGGCATGTTATTTTAGACTATTACTGCAAACTCGAATTTTTTGATTCATGCTATTCCCAAATCCATGTGATATCATCAGTAATAGTTCCCACTTAGAAATATGTTTGCATGCCAGGACCTAGGCTAACCACTTTATTGTTGGCCTTAATTCATCCTTATAACAGTCCCATGAAGTTGGCTCTTCCAGTTGTTACAGATGTCCATGTATTGCTATCTCCTCTTCCCTATAATGAAAGCTCCATTAGCAGCAGCTCTGTTTTATATCCTGCTGTAGGCCCACTGTTTAAAAGAATACTTGGCATATAGTAGGTGCTCAAGGAGTATTGAAATAAATTTATGCATCACTGAGAGGAAATGAATGAAAGCAACTCTTCCCTGAGAGGTTAAGTAATTTCCCTCCAATCCTTGGCCGTGTTAAAATCCAGGTGCTCTGGCTCAAGTTTTTCCTCTCCTGACCCTTAGCATACACTCCAGAATATGGACCTTTCTAAACCATTTTTAATTATCTGAGTTTCTCTATAACTTTCAAATGGTAACAATGAAAAAGAAAATTGAAATTTAGAGAAAAGTTCAAAATAAGCTTGCGTTGGAAGTAAGAGAGTCTTAGTAGGGAATGGTTGGGGGGAGCAAGTTATTCTATAGCCATATCTTGCCTTGTGCAGAACCAGATGGTAAGGATATCTGAGATCACCAAAAGCAGATTCTCCCATTCTTAAAACTGTTGAGTGCCTGCAGCTGTTCCCTCAATGAAAGGTATGGGTGAGACTTCCTAAAGTCCTTGTTCCCTCTAAATCCTACAAAGTATGAACATGGTGATGGGATAATCTCAGTCCTTGATACCCCTCCCTCATATTCTGAATATGGGTCAAAAGCACAAGAGTTGATCACATTGCTATTGAATAAACAATATTTGCACATTTGTCTAGGTTTTATTAAGCCATGGATCAAATGAAAATTACACCTCACAGTACAAAATTTCTTATTATACTGGAATTCTTAAAAATGTGTCATCTTCCCATTAAAAAAAGAAAAAATGTAATCACATTTTATTCCTATATCCCTTTCTCTTTGGCCTCAATGGCAATCAGAATGCATATCAGCTTCCTTGGTGAATACTTCAGAATGTGGTTAAGTAGGTTTCAAATAAATACTGTTTGAACTAATCCTCATAAACTTCTTTTTTAAAAAATTTTTTATTGTTATGTTAATCACCATACATTACATCATTAGTTTTTGTTGTAGTGTTCCATGATTCATTGTTTGTGCATAACACCCAGTGCTCCATGCAGAATGTGCCCTCTTTAATACCCACCACCAGGCTAACCCATCCTCCCACCCCCCTCTCCTCTAGAACCCTCAGTTTGTTTTTCAGAGTCCATCGTCTCTCATGGTTCATCTCCCCCTCCGATTTCCCCCACCTTCATTCTTCCCCTCCTGCTATCTTCTTCTTCTTCTTCTTTTTTTTTCCTTAACATATAATGTATTATTTGTTTCAGAGGTACAGATCTGAGATTCAACAGTCTTGCACAATTCATAACGCTCACCATAGCACATACCCTCCGCAGGGTCTATCACCCAGCCATCCCATCCCTCCCACCCCAACCCCCACTCCAGCAACCCTCAGTTTGTTTCCTGAGATTAAGAATTCCTCATATCAGTGAGGTCATATGATATATGTCTTTCTCTGACTGACTTATTTCGCTCAGCATAACACCCTCCAGTTCCATCCATGTCATTGCAAATGGCAAGATCTCATTCCTTTTGATGGCTGCATAATATTCCATTGTGTATATATACCACATCTTCTTTATCCATTCATCTGTCGATGGACATCTTGGCTCTGTCCACAGTTTGGCTATTGTGGACATTGCTGCTATAAACATTGGGGTGCACGTAGAATAGAGAGCCCAGAAATGGACCCTCAACTCTATGGTCAACTAATCTTCGGCAAAGCAGGAAAGAATGCCCAATGGGAAAAAGACAGTCTCTTCAACAAATGGTGTTGGGAAAATTGGACAGCCACATGCAGAAGAATGAAACTGGACCATTTCCTTACACCACACACACAAATAGACTCACAATGGTTGAAAGACCTAAATGTGAGACAGGAGTCCATCAAAATCCTAAAGGAGAACATAGGCAGCAACCTCTTTGACCTCGGCTGCAGCAACTTCTTCCTAGAAACATCGCCAAAGGCAAGGGAAGCAAGGGCAAAAATGAACAATTGGGACTTCATCAAGATAAAAAGCTTTTGCACAGCAAAAGAAACAGTCAACAAAACCAAAAGACAACCAACAGAATGGGAGAAGATATTTTCAAATGACATATCAGATAAAAGGCTAGTATCCAAAATCTATAAAGAACTTATCAAACTCAACACCCAAGGAACAAAGAATCCAATCAAGAAATGGGCAGAAGACATGAACAGACATTTTTCCAAAGAAGACATCCAAATGGCCAACAGACACATGAAAAAGTGCTCAACATCACTCGGCATCAGGGGAATCCAAATCAAAACCTCAATGAGATACCACCTTACACCAGTCAGAATGGCTAAAATTAACAAGTCAGGAAAGGACAGATGTTGGCGGGGATGTGGAGAAAAAGGAATCCTCCTACACTGTTGGTGGGAATGCAAGCTGGTGCAACCACTCTGGAAAACAGTATGGAGGTTCTCAAAAAGTTGAAGATAGAGCTACCATATGATCCAGCAATTGCACTACTGGGTATTAATCCTCATAAACTTCAATGAAGAGTTACTTCTCTGGATTTGTCTCCTAATGTCAAGTGGATTTCTGCATTGGACTGTCTCCTTCTTCTACAGAAGTGGAGCTCTTGATTTTTATCTGGCCACACGAGTCTATAATATAGACTTCATTTCCCAATTTATCTTGCAGCCATTCATGGCCATGTGAGTAAATTTTGCCAACTGAAATGTAAGGGTAGTATGTGTCACTTCTAAAGCATGTTCTTATGAGGAAGATCCATACCCTTCTCTCCCTTAACTCCAGTACTTCTATCCTGCTGTGTACAATGAGGTGTGGTAACTGATCATCTTGGACAGCACTGGCATGATAGAGAAACAAGACGGAAGGAGCCCAGGTCCCTGCATGACAATTCAGGTACATCTATCTTGGACCACCTACTTCCAAATGTTTACATGAGAGAGAAATACTTCTACCTGATATAAGCAATTATTAACTTTGGTTTTTGTTGTACAAAGCTGAAGTGTTTTCATATACAGTTTGTTTTACTTCTATAATGTTCAATTTTTTTTTTTGAAAAAAAGATGAGGAAATCATAATAAGCCAAGATCTTTGGCAACAAGGCAATTTCCATGTGAAGATACTTTGTATCATTCTCCAAAATAAAACTAAATAAGACTGGCAAAACTTTCAAATTTGAACAATTGGTTTAGATGTTTTCCCTCATATAATTGTTAATGAATCTTCCTCAAGTCTGTAGTTTTCTTTGGCTTTGACCACACAAATCACTTTTTAGGAGGGATGATTTCTCAGTCAAAATAAGTAAAATTAAAGCAGGGTTTTAAGTGTTTTAGCTTTGGGCAGAGATACACAGATAACATTTCTGATAACATCCTTTCTTGATTCCCCTGAGGCACAAACACTGGGAAGTTGTCTCTGTAAATAAGTCAGCCAAGAAGCTACTTCTTCTGGAACTTTCATCAAGTACATATCTGACAGTGGAGATACAATTCTTGAACAAGATTATTTTAAATTATATATTAAATGATTAATTCTTCAGTAGTTTATCATCTCTTTGAGATATGCCTTTGATTATGAATCACTAATAACAAGTAATGATTTAACTTCAAAAGTTCAGTTACCTCTTCCTACTTGGTCTGTATCTTGAGCAGCTGTCCAGGGTACTTAAACAAAATTAATTACTGTAAATACTTAAATTACAGATTTTTTTTCTCCTTTTGTTTTCTGGATTGAGGGTTTTGATAAAATGAAGCTGATTTTCACAATAACTCAGTTTTTTCATTTTGAAGAAGACTTTGAATAATGATAAAGAATAAAGAATAATGATAAACAATAAATAAAGTATTTGTGATTACCTGTGTAAACCATGTTAGAAAGACTGTACAACACTCAGAAAACAGTGTTATGATGTTTTGCTTGTGGTATAGAGATAATATAATTAAAGATTATATCTATAAAAATTATGAAATTAAGGGACATTGACTCCAACAGACCCCTAGTGAAAAATTTCTTTATCTGAATTCTTAGAAGGTGGTCATCTTGTTCTGCTAAAATACTTCCAAGTAAGGGAAGCTTAGTACCTCCACAAGTGGTCCTTTTCAGTTTCTGTATAATGGAAAACGTCTTTCTGCTATGGAACTTCATCTAGCTCCTTGTGTGTTTCATCTTTCCATCCTTCTGGAGTGTCATTCTGGTTTTTGTTTTCTCATTCTTTTTTTTTTTTTTTTTTGGATAATAGAGGGAGAATTAATTTCCTGGTCCCAGATCTTCATCATTAAGTATTTGAATTGCTTTGCTCCAAACTGTGCCCACTTCCTGGACAACGGTATGAGAAAACAGAGTACCTATTTCTGAGTTCTATTCAAAATCAAAATTCTAATATATTCATAATAATCCATTCATGATTTGATAGCAAAGCAACACATACCTGCAAAGTGTATTTTCTCTTTAAAAAAAATACAGCAAATGAAGAGTTTAATCTTTTCCTTTTATTTATCGGTCATAATAACTACAACTTGAGACTTGCTTACTATTAAGGCAGTTGTCCTCAAAGTGTAGGTTGAGGACCTTTTCGGGGTATCCATGAGGTCACACTATTTTACAATAATACTAAGACGCTATTTGCCTTCTTCACTGTGGGCATCTGAATTGATGGTGCAAAGCAATGGTGAGTAAAATGGTGTTAGCATGAATCAAGGCCACCACACCAAGCTGTACTAGTAGTCATTGTGTTCTTCTGTGCCACATGTTTACAGTCAAAAGCTGCCAGTATCATTGAAGAATGTCCTTGAGGAAGCAGTAAGAATCGTTAACTTTATTCAATCTGGACCCTTAAACACATATCTTTAAAATATTCTTTCCGATGAAATGGGAAGTACACATAAAGCACTTCTGCTACAAATTTATAAGTCTCTCTCAAAAAAAAAATATTTGTGCCATTCCTTGAGTTACGAGCTGAAGTAGCCATTTTTTTTCATGGAGCACAATTTATACTTGAAAGAGTAAGTGACACACGATGGTTATTCAGATGTGGGTATTTAGCAGACATTTTCTTGAAAATGAATAAAATGCCATCTATCACTTTGAAGGTACAACTGATGGTATTTGGTTGCCAATAATAATATTTGAAATTCCAAGTGAAAATTAGTATTTAGGAAACTTGTATTTGCTATTGTGAGCTTGACAGCTTCCCAGTATGTAAAGACTTTACTGATCAGTTTGGTAGTGATCTTAATAAATGTGATTTTTTGATATTGTGCAATGAAATGTGTTAACACTTGGAAGATTTGCATAGTACAGTTGAAGTGAAGACTCAAAAAAATTCAGTGAAGAAGACTCCATTGGCTATATACGTATGCCTACCTGAAGGAAACAAGTCAAACAGAAATGAAATTTCCAGTTGGCACTAGGTATAATTTTCGCTGGAATAAAAAAAGTGCATGGGTCACTGGATCTGTGGTACAAGTACCAACTCACACTTTGTGACTTCGTGCAAGTTCCAATCATGCTGAAAGTAATAGAAGAAACAACTAGAACCAACATTTGTAACTCCTTTATGATCACTGGTAGATTTTAAATTGTCTCCTAAAGATTAGAAATATTTCAACTCCAAAATCAAACCCACAATCATAAAAAAAAAAATAAAAGCAAATTTTAAGATTGTTGTCTAAAGACAAATTAGGCTTTTGTATATGTTGAGAGTACTTGGTTATTTTGCATTTAAGTCTAAATTTAGCTTTAGTTAGAGTCAATTGATTGGCAGATGCTTTGGAATAATAGGTGCCACAATGTGTGCATATTGTAACTAAAAAAAAAATACGGATTTGAGACCCTTTCTCACTAATTTTTTTAAAAAGATTTTATTTATTTGATGAAGAGAGGCACAGCAAGGAGAGAGGGAACACAAGCAGAGGGGGTAGGAGAGAAGCAGGCCTCCGCTGAGCAGGGAGCCCTATGAGAGGTTCCATCACAGGACCCTGGGATCATGACCTGAGCCGAAGGCAGACGCTTAACCGCTTAACGGACTGAGCCACCCAGGTGCCCCTATTTAAAAAACAAAAATTCCTCCTCCCCTATTGCCTGCTGCTGACTTTAAAAAATAGCTAAAGGATTTCCTCTCTTAACTAAATCTCTTCTCTTTCTAGCTATATATCTATAATGTCCTCTGAGAATTAGTTTAGCATAATAGCTTGAGATATTCAGTATTTGATATAGGTAGTATTAATGTGAAAAATCCTCAGTACTCTCTGTATATATTATATATGAACATACATATATTATAAATAATGATTTATTAGATATTCTCTCTTAATTCCTTAGTTTCTCTTCTGGAATATCAAGAAAGTATATATTGCCAAGTTTATGTAACTTTTTTTCTCTCCTGACATTATGGTCTTCCTTTTGAACGGACTAGAGGGCATATTAATAACATGGCAAATTTAGCAGTAAGAGCTTGAATTCAGTTTGGATTGAGGAGCAAAGATGGAAAATTGTTTAAATCAAATATTTAACACCTCTACAGAATGTAAAATCTCTTTCCCACGGTATGGAGGGATCTTAATTTTAGCGCATGGCTCTTCCTACAATGAAGACTCATCTCACAGATTGTTGTAAATTATCACATGAGGTTTCCTTTTTTCAATAGAAAAAAAATCTCTCATTGCAACATGATCACTTTCATAAAACACTCAACCTTTCATAGTAAAACATCTCTTACCTTATTCATTACATATAGTATTTCCATTCTGTTTATTTTGTTTTGCTTTATATTATCCTGATCTCTATGCACTGTTTTATTTTCCTCTTAAGTATCTGACCAAAGTAAAGCAAAATGAGATACAATCAAGCTCTGTAACTCCTCTCTCCTACCTGTCATTGGTAGTTTCTGACAGCCAGTAGTGAAAATTCAAAGTCAAACCATTTAAGTATATGGAAATGAATTTCCAGACAGTATATATTTTATCATATGAGCAAAAGTCATAGTTGTACACTGACAACAAGGATGAAGATGTAAATATGTAATTGTGGTAGCTGTATATATATCATATGCATGCATTGAGGGTTAAAACATCATAAAATTCTTTCTGGGTCTCTACATACACTAATGTGTAGATTTTCGTGGGGAGGAGAATACAGGATGAGGAAGTATACAGGTTAATGTTAACTGGCACCCTTTTCATTGGATGAGTGCCAAAGCAACTTTCAAAATATTTCAAAACAGCTGCCAGCATGTAAAGATTTTAACTGAAAGAGTAATGAAATCTGAATTACTAATGAGCGAATAAACTTATATTTTGCTTAAGGTCCTTAATGAACATGCAGCTAAGCGGATCCAATAAGGACTTTGTCTCTCATGCATGCAAACCAAACTTCCGGAATTACACATGTAAGGACAAAATACTGAAACACGTTTATAGTCATTCTAAGGTAACCTACGGTGTAAGTCTTCTTTGAGTATTCTGTGTATTTCTATTTTAGGAAAAAACTTTCTGGAGGGCAGGAGCTATATTAATTCTCTTAAATATGGGGTTGACAGCTTGGAACTTTGAAGTTGAATGTGCTCATTAAACTCTCTTTTAATAATATAAAGTATAATTGAAAGAGAGCTTCAGCATATCTAGTCTTAATGTCTAACAACAGATCTCACATATTCTTTCTATTGGGACAATTTTGCCCTTTAAACTTCCAAGAAAAACATGCCTTCCAGAAGGGAAGCAAAGCAGGGCCACATGTTTCCAGACCAATTATTCTGTAAAATAAGTAGTCAATAAAATATAATCGCTGGTCTTTTTTATCCATAGAATTGTACTGAAACAAAGAAGAACGGTGATATTGTCTACAAATATAACTCCCTGTTGGTTGTGCAGAAAGACTTTAAAGGGGAAAGTAATTTTCTAAAAAGTCTGCTGTTTTGGCCAAAGAGGGAAAACCCTCTTTGGCATCATTTGGCGCATTGGAACTGCCTCTGGATCAACCGGATCTAGCTTGGAATATTGCATTATGCTACTGGAGTCAAAGTACATATGGAAGCTGGAGCCGTTTGCTGGAAGCCTCCATCAACTGTTTGACCTAGGTATCAGGTGGCAAGCACGGCACCACCCCACAATGGGCCAAAAATTCAGACAAATGCTATTTTATAGAAAGCCACTGCCTGGATCTGGGTTCATTTTTAGCTTCATTCATCGGCCATTTACTTGGCTTCCTTTGGCCTGTAGTACTGCCGGCCTTGACTTATGCAGTCAGAGGAGAACTTTTCCAAATCCCTAAAACACATTCCTGACCTCTCGAGAATTGCCATGGAACTCCTATTTCTTTCAACTGGAAAGCCAGCTTTAGAGTTAACGGATGGTATTTGAGATCTCTCTCTTCAGATCCCGCCCTGAGGATGAGAGGTGGGGAGGAGAAGGCGCAGAGACCCAAGTCAACCCGCATCGCCTGGCGGCGGTGCTGTGTGTGGGACAGTGACCCCCATCTGTGACCAGATCCTTACAAGGCGGCTTTCCATCTACTCAGACCCTCCATTCTCTCAACAGCCACCCCTCATCCCGTTCTAAGACCTTGAGTTTGCCCTTTGAAAAATAAGTATCTCCGAATGAAACGCCGCTAAACTAGAAAATGACTCCTTCTCAGGAGAGAAGGAGTCAGGACCTCGGTTAGGTCTTCAACTAACTCGTGGGATCCCTAGCACACGCCACAGATGCTCATTACGATTCTTTTTACGTGCAACATGTGGGGGACGAAGCAGTTTCATATCTCCTGGTATTATCTGCCGTCCAAAGCATTTTCTTTGAGAGGAAAATGGAAACGCAGCTGCGCCGTGGGCCCGGCCAGCGAGAGCTGGGGCTCCCTCCCTCTGTCTCCCTGCGGCTGCCGGGCGCGGGAGGCTCCTCCGGAAACTGACTCGGGTTAGGGAGTGCAGAGATTGCCTAGGCAAGCGCGGGACGCAGCCCCGGCGCGGACCGGCCTTTGTGCCGCTCGGCTGCTTCCCGAGAGGCAGGAGGGTGGAACGGGGCGTCCAGCTCTGCGGCGAGGGCAGGCGTCTGGCCCCTAGACCTCGTGCGGGAACGCTAGGCTGAGCGGTCTCTGCCGCTCACGGCTTTGGCAACTTCTGGCCAATCGGCCCTGCCCCTCTGGGTCCCCGCCGGCCGGCTGCGCCCCAGGCTCAAAGGGTTAAGCAGGTGTCTCGCCCGGCGAGGCGCTATTGGCCGAGGGCCGGGGCGGCGCGGCCGCGGTCACCACGCTCCGCCGAGCCCAACTTGGGTTCGTGCGCCGGGCGCGGCGGCCACTCGTCCCCCGGCTGCCGGGCCCGGGCCTCGGCGCGCGGGGAGAGGAAGGGAGAGAACGAGCTGGGGAAACCCACATTAGCACCAGCATAGTGGGTCGCGGGTGGGAGCGTGTAAGAGGAGGGGAGCCCTACCGAGCCCCGCGTCGCTCAGGGGCTGCGCCTCTGCCCCGCAACTCCCGCCCCGGCTCGCAAGCCGGAAGAAAGAGGGAGGAAGTGGGGCAACAGGGGGTCCTGGGCAGGGGGTGGGGGAAACGATCCGCTCCCGCCGCCCCCACCCACTAGTAGGGAGAGAAGAAGTGCAAGTTGTCATTAAAAAGGCGCGCCCGAATCACAAGCATCTCTCCTCATCCCCTAAAGAGATACCAGTGTAACAATGCAGAGAAGTAACTGGGAGACACGAGGAAATAAATGCACGTGTTTTCTCTTTTTGTTTCCCTGGTGTTGGAATTTGCAGAGTTCGCCTCAGCTGTGGCTGCTAATTTATTCGTTTCAACGTTTGAAAAGGGCGTATAGAGATGGGTCATCAGGGGCACACCCGGATCTCTCTGCATGGACCTACAGTCCCCAGTTCACAAGTTTGTCCAAGACTAACCTGCCCGCCCACCAGGAGCGAGGAGAGTCCCTTCTTATAAAGGGAACAAACTCTCCATTGCACAAAAGCGGCTTCTCCGCCCGACCCCCTTCCCCCCCCCCCATTCTCCTTTGCACACCATCCCTTCTCGATAAGCATCAAGTTCTCCAGTAGTCCAACTTGCAGTTGGCAACCCCCGCACTGCCTGGTGTGCAGAAGACTGGCAGAGAGGGGTCCCGGGTGGGAGGGGAAGCTCTGAGCCCCCATTCCTGCACACGCGGGCTGAAGTCCAGGTTGCTGGAAGCCGCGGGAGGCGCGAGCCCGCTTGGATGGTGGTTATTTCTCTAGAGAAAAGAGGGGAGAGCGCGCGCCTCAGTCTTGCACTTTGGGTCGGAAGTGCGCGGTGTGTGTGTGTGTATGTGTGTGTGTGTGTGTGTGTGTGTGTAGAGGGGGCGGGAAAGAAAGGCACCCGCCGCTGCCCGTCATTCCCTTGCACCGGCCAAGTCCTCGCCAAGCCTCCCGGTGCATCCTTCCTCCGCCACCCCTCCCCTTCTTCTCTCAGCTGGGCTCGCGCCGCGCAGCCGGAGCAGCCAGTGAGAGCAACATCCTGGAAAGAGGGGGGAGCACCGCCGCCCCCCAAAAGGGAAAAAAGGCCCCACCCTGACACGTTTTGCTGTTTGCAAGTCCCTCGCACGCCCCCCGCACCTCCTCCTAGCGCTTGCGGCCCCCCCACCCCAGCCCGCTGCGCGCACATCAAAGCGCCTCTCCGCCGCGCACAGTGGCCGAGGCTCACTAATGGGATTGCAGGCTGGTGCCTGGCTCCGCTGCTGCCGCCGCCGCTGCTCGCCCTGCTGCTGCTGCCGCCGCCGGAGCCCAAACCCGAGCCCCCGCCAGCTCTCGCCCAGAGCCGCCGCGCCCGGGGGCCGAAGCCGCCGCGATGATCCGAATCTTTCCGGATTTCAGCGTGCAGGTGACGGCCGCGGCGGCCGGCGGGGCGGCCGCGGGGGTGCCGGCCGGCGCGGGCATGGGGAGGGCCGGCGCCGCGGCCAACGGCACCCCGCAGAACGTCCAGGGCATCACCTCCTACCAGCAGCGGTGAGTAGTCCCGCCTGGGCTGGGATAGTGCCCCCCGCCCCGGGGTGCTGGGGTGGGACTCACTTTGCCTCCTGTTTTATGCGTTACAACACACATGCACATCGTCAGGGCTCACTTTGCTGGCTCCTCGTTCTACAGATGAGAAAGAAAAAAAAATTCACAATTCGGATTGAAAGGCACTCCAGTGTACTGGCGAAGTGAAATCATCCTTTGCCCTCCGCCTGGCCCCAAATCCAGAACCCCAGCCCCGCGTAGCCTAGGAGTTGCTGCGAAGTCTTAGACACAGCACAAGGTGCTTTTGCAAAGTTTGGGATCCCCGTCCCCTTCCGCGGAATTTTCTCCCTGCCTCTGCCGGGTGCGAACCCGAGCTGACGGGCAGCCTGGGGGGGCGATTGATCACTGGAGGCTGATTAATCATTTGTTTCCAAACAGAATAGGAACGATTTTCACGTATAGCTGTAGACTTGCAATTCTACATAATAGTGTTATCATGTCACCTGTTACTACAGGGAAATACAGCATGAAATCCGAGTCTCCTCGGCGCTGTTAAGTATTCATCTTAAATGCATTATAATGCAAATGCGTAAGATTCAGAGATGCGAGTTAGGAAGCAAATTTTACAAAGTTAGGCTAGGTGGGTGAGAAGGAAGTTTTGAAGTATTACTTGTTTGCATTTCTCCCAAACATCTATAGATTTTTAATAAAATATAGTTGTGATATTGAATTGGTAGACATTCTTTGATTCAATTAGGAAACGAATGGGGGGAGGATACTACCACCAACAGCCCTAGAACCCTGAAGTTTTTCCTTAAGGACAAGTTGTGATCTACCAAGATTTTATAAAAAAAAATGTAATCCACAACAATGTGCTGAGAAAAACTGACAATGTAGTATGAAAGGTAAGCTTCCCATTTGTGGGGCTCAGTTTTATAGAAGATGGAAGAAAAAAGAACACATGAAAGTGTGAAATTAAATATTTGTGTTTCCCAGATTGCACACGATTAAATATCTGAGAGATTTGCCAATGGCATTTAACTTGAAAATACACAATGCATAATTCAAATAACAGTTCCTATTTTTACCTTGTATTTCAAACTTCATTGATTTGAGAACCTTTGATTTGAACCAACAGTGTTTAAACTGAAAAGGTTAAGATAATCTATCACTGCCATATTTTGTGCTTTCTAACCAATGGCCCAGCGACCAGAGCAGATTTTGCATAACACACTGAGTGTTTTCCAAGTTGATGCCCAGTACTGCTAATATTCTGTAGAAGACTTCATTATATGCTTTGAGTACTGTCGGAAGTTTTAAAAAGAGAGTCTTGAAAATAACTCAAAAACAGGCTATTTCTGGTCAAAGAGATTTTTTAATTTAAATTATTTTAGTCTTGTTTTCAGTGATTACAAGAACCTTTAATACAAAAGATCTGGGAATCTTTCAAACATAAAGGACTAGAAAAGAATTAGATTTTTTTCCTTTTCATGGTTCAGGTAAGGTGTTTTTTTTTTGTCACCTACAAAACATTTAAATGACAATATAATCTGGCGGTCACTTTAACTAGGAAGTGCAGGCTATAATTACAATAGTATGGTCTGTGAAGTAGGGAGTCAAGGGTCAGAAATGTCAGATGGCCTGTGGACAATTTCAGAGACCTCCAACTAATCCAAAAGATATAAATTGGGCATAAGAGGTGGTCCTGAAATTTCAGCCTTTACGTTTGCTCTCAGAGTGCTGGTGTCCTTCACCACAAAGATCGTCCCAGGGCCAATTTCCCCCATAGGTCAGGAGCCTTCAGGGGTAATCCTCCATATCTTCCCCTCCAGCGCTGAAAACTCCACTGATGCCTTCCACTTTCATCCTTGAATTTGGGCTACTTTATCAAGTCTCTGAATCCCACTGTGGTTCTAAAGACTAAAGCTTTAAAAATAATCAACTCTAAACTTTAGCCTTTGGGATATATTGTTTCCTTCCTCTCTATGTTCAGTCATACTGACAGAAGAGAAGGTGCCGGCTGTGAAAAAAATGGAGCTTTCTTTGGTTTCATTAGTCAGATATGATGACACCTGTTACTGCCTTTAATTTTTGTTAATTTGGGGACTGGAGAGTGAGCCATGCTTAAGGGAGGGTTTGAGGGCAAATGCTTAAGGGAGGGTTTGAGTCATGAGTCCCCTGTCCTCTGGCCCTACATCACCAGGCCACTAGCATGTGAGGCTTTAGAGGCTATGAGGGGCAGACTTAGTTTCCACTTCAAAACCTGGATATGTTTGCTAAAGTGAATGGTGACACATCATTTTACTGAAATATCTTTTTGCATTAAGTGCTTTTGGGAGTCTGATGAAGGAGTGACAGGAGTTGGGTGCTTTTCAAGCAAGAGTGGCCTGTTGGGAGAACACAGCTTCTCTCATTTGTCATCTTTGGGCAGAAACGTCCTAGGCTGGCTGTCCTGGAGCCAAAACTTCCAACTGGCAACTTCCCCCCCTCCCTGCCAGCACATGCATATCTTGTATTCAATACTCTCCACTTCAGTTCATTTTTCAATCACTCTCATCTTCTACCTGTAGAGTGTACTCCAAAGAGAACTCAAACACCGTCACGCAGATTAAACACCTCTGCCACGAAAAAACAGTTGTGTTTTCAAAGTTTCCAACTCTCGGCCCCACTTTACTGGAACGGTAGGACCGGAGGGGACCCCTTTTCAGGTCTATTTTTTCTTAAGTTGAAAGTAAAATGCAAAGCCTCACATAGGACTGATGCTTTCTGTGTGGCGCTTTCATTTATCCAAAGTGGAAATGCGTTGGGAGTCCTTTCTGCTTTCCTGGTTGACATATGACTGACCCAAGTCTCTGCCTGAAAAGCTGCCCACACCCGGCAGAGTGGTTTAGTGGAGAGGGCGCTCTGACCAGGGTCTACCCACGTAATGGGATTCCAGCACTTGCCGTTCATTGAGTGGCCCTTTCTCTAGGCCTCGCTGAGCTGTAAAATGGGGGAAACGACAGAGCTTGATCCCAGAGTCCGTAGTCTTCCGGTCCCAGGTCCCAGGAGCCAAGTGGGGACAGGCGTTCGAACCTAACTGCGTTGAAACTCCTGGGGATTCACCTGTGAACCCTGAGGTCTGCAGATATGTATGCGCGTGAATAATGCAGATGTTCCAGCTCGGGAAGTGTTGGTGAGAGCGCCGGAGCCCTAAGGTGCCTGTGCAGCCGCTGCGCCCGCCCACAGGGCTCTCGCGGCTCGCTGGCTTGGCCATCGCACTCCCACCCGCGTTTATTTCCACTGTCTCAGAAGGCGCTCCCGGGACGGCGTCCTGTCCGAGGCCGCTCCCGTGGCCTCCCAGTTCCTCTCTGACTCTTTCTCCCTGGTTGCGATACTCCTGAGAAGGGAAGTGTTCGAAACTGCAACTGAGTGGCGTTGTTGTGCTGGCAGCCGAGCTTCCCAGTCCCTCAACGAGAGAGAGAGTGAGAGTGAGAGAGAGAGACAGAGAGAGAGAGAGAGAGAGAAACAGGGGAGAGAGAGAGAGAGAGAGAGACGGGGAGAGAGAAGGGGGGGTGTGTCTGCGTGCGAGAGAGCGCTCTGGAGCAAAGCAGCTGGAAAATGCCCAGAAATACTTTCACAGCGGTCAAGCTGGGAACCCCCTGCGTGTCTTCCCCCTCCCGGCCCCTCCTGGCCTAGGCCCCGACCGCCCCCCGCCGAGAGGGTGTGTGCCCCACCTGCCACCAGGCCAGCTCCGGGTGGTGGCGGTGGGGGGCGACAGTGGGGGGTGTGGCGGCGCGCGAGGGTGAGAACCCGGAGGCGGCGGGGCCCTGGGCCGGGCTGCCCGCGGGGCCGCGCGGCAGCCTCCCCCCCGCCGCCGCCTCCCCCTCCTCCTCCGCCGCCGCCGCGGGTCGCCTGTCTCCGCGCTGGGCTTGTCTCGGGAGCCGAAGCGGCCCGGGCCGCGGGGGCTCTGCGGCGCATGGACGGCGGCGGCGCCGGGCGAGCAGGGGGAGGAGAAGGCGCAGGCGGCGGAGGAGGCGGCGACCTGCGGCGAGAGGCACCGGCGGCGCGAGGGGACGGCCGGCCGCCGGCGAGGCTCCGGCCCCACTACTTTTCCGTAGCCTCCCAGCCTCAGCAGCACGGCCGCCGCCGCCGCCGCCGCCGCCGCC